>NC_136810.1:9340989-9418489 GCF_951216825.1 Electrona antarctica | reverse complement strand
GATGTTTTGGTCGCCTACAAAACACATTGTCTGCACACACACAGGATTTTACGGACTGGCGTAGCTCCCTTATCCCATTCTGGACGGGAACCCCTTTTGGTGTTTTATTTATTTTTTTATATATTTTTTTATCCCACGATTTTGTAACCCATTTTTCACCCCTGTGTCAATTATCTAATGTGATCCTGGGCTCTGCACACCCTCCGCCAACCTAGTCCCCATATATGGGGGACATGGGGAGAGCAACGGACTTGAACTCATGCTTCCTTCATGCCTGAGTGTCCAAGTTGCTCCTTTACACCTGACAGGGGGAGTTTCCCTGGTTGGATGTAGCGCGTGGAAGGAACACGTTATTCCAACCCTTTTGGTGTTTTAACTAAGCATTATTTAGCTATTGAAAAATAGCAGATCTACAAGCTCATAGCGCGCCTCCGAGTGGCGCGCTACGAGCTTGTAGGTCTGCTATTTTTTGAAAAATCGTGGAAAATGTGGCACAAATCTTTGAATATATATTCTTTCAGAAGACTTTTTATTTATTTCGACGTCAGGCCTAAATGGGTTATAGATGCGCTGCTTTAGCTTTGTATTTTATTACACTACCATATTTTAACCCATTTTGGGGCGGGAACCCCTTTTGGTGTTAGCATTATGTTATTTCATTTCATTTTATTTCGCACATAGTGTGTAACACAATACAGTACAAATCATAATAGATAACAATTAATATCTTTCATAATTCATTTGTCTTTCATACAGTTATGCTTTAGCTATTGAAAAATAGCAGATCTAAAAGCTCATAGCGCGCCACTGAGTGGCGCGCGACAAGCTTGTAGGTCTGTTATTTTTGAAAAATCGAAGAACGACTGACATAGAAACATAGCTTTTTCAGAAAACTGTCAGGATGTAGAAGACATTTTTAGAATCTGATCTCAGGTTAAAATGGGTTAAACCATCTTGCTGTTACGTTTGAAACAGGAGGAGAGGTTAGGTTTGGCTTGTGTGTAAATCCCTGTATGATAATAAGCACACCGTAAAATGGTGTTGCCACACTTTAGTAGTAAACATGGTGTGTTAAAGCTATGTATTCACTTCATACAGTGTGTGGATTTTTGAACTTGACTGTATCTTGTTGAACACATAAGTGTGGATATTACAGTGAAATGTTGTTGTGACCACACACAACGAGTATAATGCCTCTCCATCGGTCTGTCAGGCCAAACCTTTCAACTGAGAGCTGGCCGTAGCGGATCTCAAATGGCATGCTTGCTTGTTTGCTGTAGTCGGATCATATTTTCTTAATTTATCCAAACCCAATATAAAACATTCCATTATAAATGAGTGATGCATGAGAACCCAAGGCAGGAGTAACATCCGGTGTTTGCCTACAAAACGACATCATCAATGTGGAACTCTCCTCCGTTTACACTAGGTCTCTGTAACACTTTATTTTAACCCATTTTGACCTGAGATCAGATTCTACAATTGTCTTCTACATCCTGACAGTTTTCTGAAAAAGCTATGTTTCCATGTCAGTCGTTCTTCGATTTTTCAAAAATAGCAGACTTACAAGCTCGTAGCGCGCCACTCGGTGGCGCGCTATGAGCTTGTAGATCTGCTATTTTTCAATAGCTAAAGCATAGCATAATGCTAACACCAAAAGGGGTTCCCGCCCAAAATGGGTTAAGGTGCACTTTTTCACCATATAACGTTTAACTGTCTCTTATCTCCGTATTCTTACTTTTTGTGTTTTTTTTTGTTTTTGTTTGTTTTTTCATAAATTAATGCCCTACTTGATCATACTACATTTGATCTTTTAGGGGCGGCCATAGCTGAGTGGTTAGTGAGCCCGCCTGGCGAGCCAGAGCCCCAGGTTGTCCCAGGTACGATGCCAGGCCAGGTCACCAATGTGTCCCTGAGCAAGACTCTTAATCCTGAGTTGCTCCCTGAGCGCCGGAATTGTGTCTGTCTGTCTGTCTGTCTGTCGGTCGTTCAAACCTGAAAGCAGGGTTATCACACACTAGAGAGACACACAGTCACTAGCCTGGAACTCACCTATGCTTTTTATGGCATAGGCAGCTCCCGGCAGGATCCGCCGGGAGAAACTATGCGCAGCTGCGCGACATGAGACTAATTAATTAGAGCGACAGAGAGAGAGAGAGGAGTGTGTGTGTGTACATGTGTGCGTGTGTCAATTTAACAAAGGTGCAGACGATCAGAAATCAGCAGAGAGTGAGTGATGTTTGCGCTACTCTATGCTGAATTGAAGTGGACTCGGACCCAGACTTTTTTTTTCTCCCTGGAAATAAAAACGTCTGGGTTTCCGAGGCTTCACAGTCACTGCTGGCAGCCATGTTTTAGTCAGCATGATGTCTAGCCTTGATGTTCTTAGAACCAATCTGCACTCTGTGGGAGGTCTATGACTTTGCACTTTTTTCTTTCTCTGTGTTTTGAAAGCGTGTGTGAGTGCATGTCAGCAGATTCATTAAAAAAGCAACAACTTTAATGGCCATTGAGTAAAAGTATCACTAAATCCGCAGATCCCCACGAGGTCCCTGTCATCAGTATGCTGTCAGATGCATAGAATCTCTCTGTGTGCGTGCCCGTGTTTCCGCCGCATGTCTCAAGAACCGTCTGACCAATAGTATTCAAGCTTGTCGCGTTTGTTGCCATGAGTGTCCTGGTGTGAAGCCGCTCAGATCCAGGAGTGTCCTGGTGTGAAGCCGCTCAGATCCAGGTGTGTCCTGGTGTGAAGCCGCTCAGATCCAGGAGTGTCCTGGTGTGAAGCCGCTCACATCCAGGAGTGTCCTGGTGTGAAGCCAGTCAGATCCAAGAGTGTCCTGGTTTGAAGCCGCTCACATCTAGGAGTGTCCTGGTGTGAAGCCGCTCAGATCCAGGAGTGTCCTGGTGTGAAGCCGCTCAGATCCAGGAGTGTCCTGGTGTGAAGCCAGTCAGATCCAGGAGGGTCCTGGTGTGAAGCCAGTCAGATCCAGGAGTGTCCTGGAGTGAAGCCGCTCAGATCCAGGAGTGTCCTGGTGTGAAGCCGCTCAGATCCAGGAGTGTCCTGGTGTGAAGCCGCTCAGATCCATGGAGTGTCCTGGTGTGAAGCCGCTCTAGAAATTTCCACCAGTAAGACGCCTGAGGGCGAGAAGCCGCTGAGGTCGTGTGCACACATCCGCCTGGGTGACGGCAGACTGCTGGGTGAGCGCTTTGGCATGGGGGGGTCAGATCAACATATGGAATGAATTCTGTACTGGCCATATATGGAGCGTGTCTTGAGTGTACAGGGTTTGATGTGGTCAGATCAACATATGGAATGTCAGAACAGGTCAGCTCCACATAATGGAGATCTAAGGGTGGCAGCGGGGGCAGTGTCTTGAGTGTACAGGGTTTGATGAGGGCCCAGGTAGGGTCGGCCTTAATTTTCATGGCATGATGAGAACTCCAGTGTGGCAGCGGGGGCAGTGTCTTGAGTGTACAGCAGGGGTGGCCACACTTTTTTGAATAGAGAGCTACTTTCAAAATGACCAGCTCAACAAGATCTACCCACCATTGCTGAAAATAGTTTAAATATGTAGGCTTTAGAATAGTGGCGCTGACATTACATATGTCAGCACATATGTAATGTCCAAGGATGAATCTGATTGATTACATGATCACTAAATTTGATTACTAAACATGATCACTAAATTTGATTACTAAACATGATCACTAAATTTGATTACTAAACATGATCACTAAATTTGATTACTAAACATGATCACTAAATTTGATTGGAAAGGTTTGTCTATATTGGAAATTGAGTTAATAAAACTGACAAGTTGATATTATCCTCGTTTGTCTTCAAAACCAGCTCATACTAACCGTTTTATTATTTGGCAATAATTTAAACTGCCAATTGTAGAAATTATTTAACAATAATGATGCAAAGTATCTCTTTAGCTGAGGTTCTAATAACAACCTTTTTACCACACAATGATCAGTGATAAAGATAATAATATTGACTTTATGCAGAGTAAACACTCTGCGTGAAAAGAGGAGTTAACGGGCAATTACGGGAACTGTATTTTGCCCGTAAACCTCAAGTTTAGCAGCATATACATAATATACGGTAATATACAGGTGTGATGGTACAATTCGGGAGTTTACGGGAGTTTGTTGGAAAGATTAACGGGAGTTTCCTGTAATATACACATCCGTATTCCAAACTTTTTGCGCAGTGAATCAAGTTGGATGTTTTCTTTCATACTTTGCTAGGCTGAGAGTTCCCCTTTTTGTTGTGGCCACCAAAGTGACAATCAGTTCACCTTTTGTATTGCATTGGCAATGTTTGGCTTTGCGAAACATCTTCCTACTAGAGAACATTGGCTATTACAGTGAAAACAAAAACACCACAGTTGTACTGTCTGTCAAGGCTGTATCTGGGCATCACAGTTGTACTGTCTGTCAAGGCTGTATCTTGGCATCGAGACAGTCTACCGGGGTTCAATTTAGGCGTACAACCAGAAAAAGTTTTTGCATTTCAAATTCTGGCGTGAGGTTATGGAATGGTTTTACGGTGGAGTAAAAAATATGTGCAAACATGAAAATGAGCTACAGGGATGAAGAAGGTGTAGGTTTTCACTAGGTGTGTGTGTGTGTGTGGGGGGGGGGGGGGGGGGTGTTTGTGTGTATTGTAATATTCATTTGTATACATAGATATCACAGATTTAGTTATTTAGTTAAGTATTGAATAGATAATTTAATGATATTTAGTATTGATGGAAAGGGGGTGGGAGCAATAAGCTATGCTTCTTCTCACTCCTTTTGAATTTGTTCTTTTTAATTATTTTGTATTGCGTGTTATTCGTCGACGTTTTCTGTTTATATTGTTTTAAAATTGCTTTATTCAAATTTCAAACATTTCAATCAATCAATCAAAGCAGTTGGAATGCGTGACAGACCAAAAGCATGTCAATCACTTAACTTGTAGTACGCCTAGTCCGGCGGTGGTTCAGGGGTAGAGTGCCTGGATGGTAACCGCAAGGTTGCCAGTTCAAACCCGGGCTCCCCCAGAGTTACTGTCGAAGTGTCCTTGAGCAAGACACTGAACCCCTAATTGCTCCCGATGTGCTAGTTGGTGCCTTGCATGGTTTCCGCTGCCATCGGTGTATGAATGTGTGTGTGAATGGGTGAATGTAATGCACAATCTCTGTAAAGCGCCTTGGATAAAGGCGCTATATAAATGCACCATTTAGTGCATTTACCATTCACCATTTACTCAGGACCTGGATTTAGTGGTCTGCCAAACTCACAACGTATTACAAATGCACTTGGAATGGGAAATAGAGGGAGAAATGGAATAGGTAGGGATGTTTGTATTTCATAATGCTACCGACGTTTGTGCACAGCAACACTCAAAATATTGCATTGTGGATTTGAGCTGACAGGCACTTTCTGATGTCAATCAGTCAAGTCACCTCACCTTTAATTCAAGTGGCAGGTGCCAAAAATAGTTTTTTATATATTTAAATTAAATATTCTTTAGGGGCATGTCTTGTCATGCGGTCTACCTGCACAGCCTTTGTGATCTACTGGTAGATCGCGATCTACCTAATTGATCACCTCTAGTGTGATGCCAGTATGATATGCATGTGGCCAAGGACCCCCCTTGGTTACAATTGTCTTTCTCATGGGGCCCTAATAATTTATTCTACTATAAAGTCATATTTCTGAGAGTGTACAAAATCAAACAAAACTAAATATATCCGTAAGGGTTCACATCAAAGTGACAAGCAAAGATGGCATTCTACCATTTCCATTAAAATGCAGAGGACTCCAGCCGCACTAGGCAGTATCGTTTATTTGTTTCCATGACAACGTATCTCTGCCAGTTTATCCAACATCCCAAATTATTTGATAGTTTTGTTTTATAGGACTAAAAAAAACACAAAGTGATCTTGATGAGTGACCTTGACGAACAGCCAGCGGCTTCAGAAGGCAGTTTACTGCTGCAACAATGTTCTGAAACAGTTTGATCTCATCCTGGCTTATCTCATCTCATCGGGTCTGTAAACGATAATCTGCACCGGTCACCCGATTCCGAAAACACCCGACAGTATCCGAGACCCGTACGGGTCGGGTTTAGTTAGACATACGTACCAACAGTCGGATACCCTCCCCAAACCCTAACCTAAACCTAACTTCACAGGAAACCACAGGTGATTTTTAACCCGCAGCATGCATTAGTTGTAACCCGCCACGCATGTTGGGAGCCACGGGTGATTGTTAACCCACAGCACGGGTTTGTCTGACTAATGACTGTTGGTATGTCTTACCAACGTATGCACCCCCTTTAGAGATCATCATGTTTGGGCTACTGCCCCACTTGTGAAGGCTGGCCAAACATGGCCCCTGCTTGGCCAGCCTTCACAAGTGGGGCAGTAGCCCAAACCCACTGTGTGCGTGTGGTGAGGAGCAAACTATGGAGCACATCATAGAAGTGTGTCCTCTCCAAAGACTGGAAGGAGGATTAATCACCCTCCATACAGCAGACCAGGAGGCAACCGCTTGGCTAAAGGACTTTGCATTCGCTAAATAAATAAAGAGATCATCACACTGGTCAATGTTTTATCATTAAACCTTTTCTCACGAAGAACGTTGACGTACCCCTAGGGGTACACTACACACGCCCCCAATTATGAAATAGTGCAAACAGAGAAGGCTTTTAAGGGTCAGGTGTTAAGCGAGCTATAAAGCTTTCCATTACCCTTGAAATATATTTAGGTGGTAATGTCATTCAGAAGAGGGTAGAGTAGAATAACTATTATTCTCTCTCTCTCTCTCTCTCTCTCTCTCTCTCTCTCTCTCTCTCTCTGTGTTTCTCTTTCCTCCTTCTCTAACCTTTCTCTTTGGGTGGGCTCTGTTTGATGGCCGTTCTTGCATTCCCAGTTTAGTTTACATTGTCAAATGGATAATGAATTTATTTATATAGCACATTTTCTAGACGTCACAAAGTGCTTTACATCAAAAGAACAATAAAAGATCAATCCATGCAATGGCCGGCATAAAAATACAAAACATACATAATACAATAATGACAGTTAGGGAAAAGGCTTTAAGATAAAGGTGGGTTTTCAGCAGAGTTTTAAAAGTGGAAATAGATTTTGTGCATCTTAGGTCAGTAGGTAGGGCATTCCAGAGTATGGGGGCCCTGGTTGCAAAGGCCCTGCCGCCCTTAGTGACAAGCTGAGCTGTAGGGGTCTCCAGGAGGGCCTTGTCTGAGGACCTGAGTGGATGGATGGGGGAGTTGTCTTCAGTCTTGTTGTCCTCTATCACAGAGTTTGTCTGCATATGTGTTGTATGTCTCTGGTTTCGGTGTGCGTTTGGCACAGATCTCATTAATAAAACAGTTCTGTTCAATTTCCAATATTTTGAATAGTATTTATGGAGCGGAGAGTGTGTTTCATTCATGCTCTCTTTGAACAGCCATGTTTATGAACCATTATATGGAAAACCTTTTTGTTGTGTTGCGCTGGAGGCCTTAGTTCCTTATGACATCCATTTGTATACTTTGAGCCTTAAATTAATGGATTTTACTGCCTGGATTGGATTTCACGGCTGTAGCAGACGCATTGTTCCAGTCATTTTCTCCTGTCAAAATAGCAGAAATTGCCCCGGAGCCCTGTGAGACTGGAGGCACCCAGAGACAAACCAGCCTTAACCCATTTAGGCCTGACCTCGAAATTTTAAAAAAAAATCTTCCAAATCCTCCAGTTTTCTGAAATAAATATTTTCACGATTTTTCAAAAATAGCAGACCTACAAGCTCGTAGCGCGCCACTCGGTGGCGCGCTACGAGCTTGTAGATCTGCTATTTTTCAATAGAGGGTATGCGCGTGACATCATCATCATACCTGGAAGTTATGCAGGAATGCCTACTGAGTGGCAAAAACCTACTTTCTGGCCTTGACAGCCCATACATCCACACAGAAAAGTCCTATTTGATTGCATTAAATGACTTTAAACAACATTAAATTCACTTTGTCACTCGATTTGCCACTCGATCTGCCATTTACTTTATGCACACGCATACCCTCTATAGCTAAATTATAACATAATGTTTAAAACACCAAAAGGGGTTCCCCGCCCAAAATGGGATAAATTCCTTCCCACGGCAGAGACACACAGGCATTGAACAGGAAATAAGGAACGGGGCAGATTGAATTAGGTGTGCATTGATACTAGGCTGCCAAACGTCACTTCAAATTAGATTGTCCGCTCTGTTAGCTGGCCTACATACCACGCACGCCCCTGTCACTGACAACACACCACCTGAAGGACTCCTCCGCTCTGTTAGCTGGCCTACATACCACGCACGCCCCTGTCACTGACAACACACCACCTGAGTGACTCCTCCTGTGTGTGTGCGTTTCTTTTATCTAACCTGATTGGAAGGTGGAGGAAGCGCTTCTCTGTTCGCTGAGCTTTTTTCTTTTCTCCAACAGAATGTTGGAGACTAAATGAAAATTAATGCAAATTTGTTTTAACCCACACACACACACACACACACACACACACACACACACACACACACACACACACAGATCAAATGTATTTAATATTACAGTACAAGTGAGAAACCAGTACAAAGATGGACAAATAATAAACCACCTACATTCAATACATTCAACGATAAGTACAAAACAGGCTAACAGAAGCAGACAAACAATAGACAAAAAAAAAAGCCAGGCTGAAGCGCACCATTGGGGGCCGGGGTGGCAATTGCTAGCCATTGGTGGCCCCTCTTTTATTTTTTTTCCCTTTTTTTTATTTTTTTTAACCGGGTCCAGTATGCACTTGCCCCGGCCTCATCCCTTCCCGTTTGGCACGCCGACCACCCCCACAATTGGCCCGTGCACGGCCCGAAACTCGGCGCTCTTCGCCTCGTTTTTCTGGGCGCTATTCAACCCGTTTTTCTCACTTGTACTGTAACATATTCACTTCTAAAAACCTGAACAGGGAGAGAACAAGGAGCCTATTTCACCCACGCAATAACCAAGAATAACATCAACCTGAATATGCTGCAATGTGTGGGTGGGTGTGTACATAAAAGTAAGTAAGCCTTGCCTGGCAAATTAGCAAGCTTTGCTGAGCCATGAGGCCCATAGGGCAGGAGCCTATCTCCCGTTTCTGTAGCGTGAGGCAGCTTGATATACAAGTATCCAAGTCTTGATGCTGAGTTGCCAAGCAGGGAGGCACTGGGTCTTTGGTATGACCCGGCCGGGGATCGAACAGCGACCTACTAGTCCCAGGGTGGACACTCTAACCACAAGGCCACTGAGCTTGGCCGGGGTGGTACGGGTGTGTACATACGTGTAGTCATAGGTCCTCATTCACAAAGGAGAAATACGCCAGAGTGTAACGTATGCGTAAACAGATACTAAATATCATCGTATTTCTCTGTCCGATCACGCTGCGATTTGCTCCCGTCTTATTCAGGGAGCTGGTGTAATCACTTCATTTGTGCGGATCGCAGAGTGTAGCCTTTCCGCATTTTCCCCAAGCGATTCGCCTGGTGTCGCCTGGTTAAATGGAACATCCACGACCAGCCCACACCATATAAGGCAACAGGAAATATCGAAATACGTCATCATAGCCAGCACAGAGCTTTAAATTATATACAACAGCCGCGATGAGCTTGTAGAGCAGTTAATTTTGACAGGCGGGTCTCTGCACGGACAGATCTTCAAGCAAACAGCGCGAGTTATATGTATATAATTATGAACGAAACTTGCCAACTTGGCACGCATTGCTTCACTCATTGTTAAATGTCAGAACGTTAATAAGTTAACTGATGTTACAGTTACTTTCACATAATGAGAAAGTTAATTTGTAGGCCTACTGTTCATATACATATGCTATATTACAACTCGGCAATGATAAAAGCCCTTACTGATGAATGCACTGCAGGGTTATAAAAATAAAAAAAAACAATTGCACACTCGCCTGCAGAGGTAAAATAGATATCCGATACTTTAATAAATAAATAAAAAGGTGTCGGGCTTGCAGGGGCAGTTTCTGTATGGGACTCTAGGCTAACCTGCCTCTAGAATGCATGCATTTAGGCATACAAGTGATACTTGGCTTTTATATAAGCTATCATTTTTTTATGTGCTGACCAATGTTTTGGACACATGCCTACATATTTTATCTGAGATTTGAGGACTTTTAATTGATTCAGCATGAAGACTAAAGCCTTCTGAATAAATCTTTTAGCGGAGTTTCCGACAATCCAACGTCACCGCCAAGTTCACGTTCAAGTTCATGAATTCCCACGTAATGTGGGAATCCACGTAAATGCCTGTCCGCTCACGCTCCGCTCACGTAACGTCACTTTATGAGCGTAAACGCCGTTGTGAATGAGGACCATAGTGTATACTAGTATGTATAGTGTATGTGTCGTATCGGAATATAAGTTTAGCAAACTTAACTTTAAGTTTTGTATTTTTCGTAAATAAATGCCCTAGCTACGGTGTCGCACAAAAAGGCAGAAGAAATAGCCGATCGGCAAACTCACATTGAGTCGCTATGCAACGCATTGTGAGCTTGTAGATTGTCTCACATTGAGTCGCCACGCCACGCATTGTGAGCTTGTAGATTGTCTATTTTTGCTCTATACAGCAGTCCGACTTTTGGAGTCTGTGATTCCTCTCCGTCTCTCTGCCTTTTTAACCAGGGAGGGACCTAGTGCTACTTTTAAATCTACTGTTAAATCTTATTCTAATGAGAAGTGTGTCAATGAGGATGTTTAGAGAAAGCGTGACTATATGCAAGACACATTAATTAATGTGTTGTGGTCTCTAAACATCATTAACACTCTGTCTGCGTGTCTAATGATCTATGGTGGTGAGCAGTCACTCTGTCGTTCACCTCTCTGATCCAATAATGACTCATTATCTATTCATAACTCTGCCTAATTCATAACAGTAGCTGAGGGGCATACTAAACAAGCACAGTGAGTTGCTCTGTGTGTGCGCCTGTGTGTGCGTGTGCATGCATGTGTGCGTGCGAATCGCCAT
Source organism: Electrona antarctica (assembly GCF_951216825.1). NCBI lineage: Eukaryota > Metazoa > Chordata > Actinopteri > Myctophiformes > Myctophidae > Electrona > Electrona antarctica. The sequence goes on along the minus strand of NC_136810.1, from coordinate 9,407,433 downwards.
GATCTCTTACACAACAGTGATTTGTATACTGTTTTTTATTTTATTTTTATTTTATTTTATGTACTTATTAATGTATATCACTTACTGACATGTTTGCACTCTGGTGAGATGTGAAAATACTGTTCACTGTACTTGTACTTGTACTTGTACTTGTACTTGTACTTGTACTGTACATTGACAATAAATTGAATTTATGATGAGATGATCATCATAAAGAACACTCACAGCAATTGATTTAAAATGATTGTGAAATTGTCCTCTATCATACACTAGAAATTATCTTTTGTTGAGCTGCAAATTCAGTACCACTTAAAACAGACCTGTAAAGAGCACTTATTTCACTAGACCAGCCATTTTTGTCCAATGTCAAACAATCAAAACATTATTTTGATTGTCGCGACAATATTGTTAATTGCATTTATTTTTGCCACAATAATCGTGACATGCAATTTTCATATCGTACCATCCCTGAACTGAAACCAAGGAGTACATATGATATTTCAAGAGGGAGAGATCCTAGAAGTACTGTGTGTGTGTGTGTGTGTGTGTGTGTGTGTGTGTGTGTGTGTGTGTGTGTGTGTGTGTGTGTGTGTGTGTGTGTGTGTGTGTGTGTGTGTGCGTGTGCGCGTGCGTGCATGCGCCCCTTCCCTCCCCCCTTCCCTCCTAGTGCAAATCCATTCGACTCCCCCTTACAATGAAATTACCATGGAAGATGGATTTCTACATTAAAGGCCTTATGTAATAAGAGTTTGTTACATAATGTAAAACTAATAAAAAAGAGGGCTATTATTTGACTGAAGGTCATGGGGGGGGTAGCTTATCTGTAGGAAAACACATCCATGCATAATGTTCCTGCTCAGACAGATGACACAAAGTACTTTTCATTCTTCTGCTTTAACCCATTTTGTGCGGATAAATGCAAATGCAGAATGTATCAATCATAGTTCGAGATCAGATTCTAAAAATGTCTTCTACATCCTGACAGTTTTCTGAAAAAGCTATGTTTCTATGTCAGTCGTTCTTCGACTTTTCAAAAATAGCAGACCTACAAGCTCGTAGCGCGCCACTCGGTGGCGCGCTATGAGCTTGTAGATCTGCTATTTTTCAATGGCTAAAGCATAACGTAATGCTAACACCAAAAGGCGTTCCCACCCAAAATGGGTTAAGAGAAGCTCTCCTCTCATATCTCACTGCCTGACAGGAGAGAGGATTTATTTTTTTTGGGAGTGGGAACTATGATTGATACATTCTGCACGTAATTTTGCATTTATCCACACATTTTTTAAACTCTTTCATTTTGAATGTGTCCCCCCAGGAGGATACTTGTTCCCTGCATGAAAAAAATAAATAAGCGAAGCTTTTTAACGCAAATCTTTGCTTCTGGGGGTCCCTGGAACAAAATATTTTGAGATGGGGGTCCGCGGCCAATTACATATCATTTTGTAAAATTCGGCCTCAGGTTTGAATGGGTTAAGATGTGATCAGTATCTGGATATCGTACTGTATGAGGTCATCAGAGAAAGGAGAAAATAAAAGCGCCCGGTGTAAAATGATCTGACAGACCATCTCTGGAAGTGGCCTGACTCACCCTCACCGTCACGCTGTGATTGGATCATTCATTATCCAGATAAGAGATCCAGATACAGGTCGCATTTTAACCACTTAAGCCCTATTATAATTTATCGCATGCCGGCTGATCTACACGTGAACCAATAGGAAGTCCCCGGCTCTCCCCTCTATGCCTAGAAAACCATAAGGTCTCTTTCAGGCTACTGTATCTGTGTCTGTCGACCTGTTTTCCCTTTTATGCCCTATCTGAGAGGTCCCTGATGTCATTAGTATATGCCCATACCCTGTGTACTGTATATTGGCATGCCCATATATGGGTATATTGGTTGGATCAGTGGTTCTGAACAACTGGATATCCACATTATCCACATTATGCATACATTATGTGGATGGAAAGCAGCTGTTGCCTAAACGGCTGCTGCCGAATGGGCGATGGGTACACTGTCGCGTCGGGTTACAAGTTGTGGGGAAGTGTCGGAAGTCGACCGAGCAAGTACGGTTTCGACCGGATAGCAGTGGGCTTGTTGAAAAAGGCATCAAGGCTATTTTTAGTAGCCGTCTGTCTGTTTCGGCTCTCAGGTGCATTCAGCAACTTTTTGCCCATATATACCTTACCAATGCATGGGCAGAGTTTGAAGTGGGTCGGTCCCCTACAGTATAATATGCACATGACCATTATGTACATAGCGGATGGATCTGAGGCTCTGGACAACCAGATCTCCAATCTCCATACATGCCTATATATGGGCGTATCAGGTCTGTTTATGGTTATGTCTGAGCCACAGTGACGTGCCTACATATGGGTGTATTGAGTTCGTTTATAGCTGCATCATAGTGACATATATATGGGCATATCATTGTGGTTACCGTATGTCAAATCGCAGTCAGAGTGCCGTGGCAATGGTCCGAGTCAGCCAATTTTAATGTATAGGATGTCAGTTCAATGCATTATCTGTCGTAATGCTGTTATTTTATACAATACAGGATATATAACTTTTTCATAGTATCCCTCGGTTAGAGTTCAGAAAGAATCGGAGCACACGTTTATTTGACACACACACACACACACTGGACAAATGTCTTGGTGTATATTTTATTATGTAAACACAAAGTACATACACAGAGTTCACATGGTAACCACACAGTCTTACATCATTCCACTGTGTAGTTTTTTTTTTTTAAATCATTTCCATCATGATTTCACTGAGCTGTGTTTAACATCCAGCTGGAATGCAGGAATATGCGTCCTCCTGATGACCCAATATAAATATCCTCGTCTTTACAGCCCTGTGCGTCTTGTCGGTCCTTCGCTGGAAAGTATTTGTGCAGCCGTACTCTCTCTCTCTCTCTCTCTCTCTCTCTCTCTCTCTCTCTCTCTCTCTCTCTCTCTCTCTCTCTGCAGCCGTGACAAAAACAAAGTCTTAAATATGAATCTTAGCTTTGCTGTCAGACCAAGACAGGGGAATAACGAGTACGCAAATAGTTTGTGTTTTTCTGTCGTGGAAATGGAGACAAACAACATCGGCACCATGTCATGATAAGACACACAGCTCGGAGTCGTAACCCCCCTGTCTCTCACACCCACACATAATCAATCACACATATGCACTCTCTCTCTCACATACTGTGTAGATACACACACACAAACACTCTCTCTCTGTCATTCATGTATTGTACACATCCACATTTCGAAGTGTTGTACTGTAAAGTTTGTAAGTTTTGAAGCGTTTACCTCAGCTTTAATCCATTTGTGGATTACTGTCAGTGTTCATGTCCTGGTGCTATCCTGTTAGCTCACTATTTAAATAGTCTCTCAGTAGCGCTTGTGTGTGTTGACTCCATCCTCGTTTTTATAATCAAAATTTGACTTAATTATTCAACCTCAAATCCTTTTTGATTTAGGCAATGCTCAGTTTGTTACCAGCGCATGATTATAAGAAATGGTTGTGTAAACTCCACTGATTGTCTTAACCCATTTTGGGCGGGAACCCCTTTTGGTGTTAGCATTACGTTATGCTTTAGCTATTGAAAAATATCAGATCTACAAGCTCATAGCGCGCCACCGAGTGGCGCGCTACGAGCTTGTAGGTCTGCTATTTTTGAAAAATCGAAGAACGACTGACATAGAAACATAGCTTTTTCCGAAAACTGTCAGGATGTAGAAGACATTTTTAGAATCTGATCTCAGGTCAAAATGGGTTAATCACTCTGGTATTAATCTCATTTAAGCATGACCTGATTAACACATCTAGATTCATGCTCAAATCTTGCTATTTATTTAGGCTGCCATACTAAGCGTCTTATTTGGATTACTCTCCTTTTTTTCCAAAACCTGCACGTTTAATCACAGCCCGACGTTATGGCAAGCAGCGGATAAACTAGGTCATTAACCATCAGAATGATGATGGAAACCAAATTATTAGAGATTTGAACCGTAAGATATCACGTACACTACCTTTAATTGCCCCCGCCGGGGGGGCAGCGGCTGTCCAACTCATGGAACAGCTCTCAGCGGGTAAATGGAGAACCAATTGGTCTCCGGTTCCAACTCTGATGTTTTTTATTTCCCCCCCTGGACCCCCCTGGGGTTTAAGAGGTTTTAAGTCTGATTTATTTATTTTTTACGCTGTAGACCAGTGGTGGGCAACTGGCGGCCTGGGGGCCACATGCGGCCCCCACCTTCACTTAATGTGGCCCTCAGGTTAATGTCAGAATACTGATATGTTGGTTTCAGCTGTTACAATTCCACAACATGCAAACATGACCCTATACTTACTAAATGTGTAGCTCATTGCTCAACACAAGTATAATTAAAGGCATTTGAAATTACATAATATTCGAATTCGAATATAGCAAAAATAGCCGATCTACAAGCTCAAAACGCGTCGCAGCGTTTGACGCGTTTTGTGCTTGTAGATCGGCTATTTTTGCTACGACAGTAATATATGGCCCTAGGGAGTGAGTGTGGAAATATAGTGGCCCACTCCATCGTCAAAGTTGCCCACCCCTGCTGTAGACAGTGGTTTTCCTTTATGAAAAAAGAACGGTAGCTCTCCACCAAACAGACTGACAGAATACATAATAAAATACTACAGGCAGGAGATCAGTCGGTTGGAAGGTGTGAAAGAAAGTAGCTGAATGCACCTGAGAGCCGGAGAGCCGACACAGACAGACGGCTACTAAAAATAGCCTATGGCTTGATGTCTTTTTCAACAGCAAGGCGGCCGCTGCTATCCGACAGTCGAAAGCCAACCGTACTTGCTCGGTCAGCTCTCGACACTATCCCCACAACTTGTGACCTGACGCGACAGTGTACCCATCGCCCATTCAACAGCAACGTTTAGGCAACAGCTGCTTTCCGCCACAGTGGAGAGCTATACCGTAGATCTTATTTACTTCATTGTTTGCAAAGATGAAGAACGTAAAGTCAGTCGCCTAGAGAAACAGACATGTCTCCGCTGCCATTTTGTTCATCACTTGATTGTGTCTTTAACCCATTTTGGGGCGGGAACCCCTTTTGGTGTTAACATTATGTTATGCTTTAGCTATTGAAAAATAGCAGATCTACAAGCTCGTAGCGCGCCACCGAGTGGCACGCTACGAGCTTGTAGGTCTGCTATTTTTGAAAAGTCGAAGAACGACTGACATAGAAACATAGCTTTTTCAGAAAACTGTCAGGATGTAGAAGACATTTTTAGAATCTGATCTCAGGTCAAAATGGGTTAACTTGGGAACGTTTTCCCTGAACAGACCAACTGAAGCCTGTGATCTGGGTATTCATGAGGATGAATGAACCTACGAGGGAGCGAGTCAGGCTGTTTGACCTTTCTTTTATACGTTTTTCCAATAATTTTGTACAATTATGAAATGAAATAAACGCACGCCGATCTGACCACTTAACAGCCTGATATACTGCTGTGTTAAGTGGTCATGTGAGTGGTTCTGCCAACGCTTTGGACACGCTAGCGTGGGCTGATCCAAGAGGTCAGGACCCACTGGTCTAACATATATAGACCAGCATGTACTGTCGTTTCCTGTCAGGATGTCACAGGGTGGAGTGGTGGTGTCACGGTATAAATCTTCCCCCTCGTCACAACAGCCTCTCTCAGTCGAGGGCCTTTATTGTGACCCAAATAGGGTGGGGACACGAGCCCCAGGGCGTTGCCATGACGATATCCTCCTTCTATTTCGGACTGGACCCCTGTGACCCCCCCCCCCCCCCCCCCCCCCCCCCCCGTTAGTCAGACTGACTGACACATGTGGCTGTTTCCATGGAGACCGTAATTCGTTGATGTCGGGCAGGAACCTTGTATCTATTTTTTGTCATCTTTTAACCCATTTTGACCTGAGATCAGATTCTAAAAATGTCTTCTACATCCTGACAGTTTTCTGAAAAAGCTATGTTTCTATGTCAGTGGTTCTTGGATTTTTCAAAAATAGCAGACCTACAAGCTCGTAGCGCGTCACTCGGTGGCGCGCTATGAGCTTGTAGATCTGCTATTTTTCAATAGCTAAAGCATTAACATAATGCTAACACCAAAAGGGGTTCCCGCCCAAAATGGGTTAATGTGTTTTTCCTCAAATGAACATCCTACCTACCCCATATTGCAGATCAACAAGCTCATAACGCGGCACAGATTCACAATGTGACACGTTATATGATCTTGTTGATCTGCTATTTTCTTGTTTTCATAATTGTGACCAGATTTGACTGAGAGCCTGTCTGTCATCGTGCAACCTCGAGTTAATAGCACAGGCAGACTCTTCACATACTAGACATGTCTGAAATAAATGTCAGGGGGGGCTTCAATCGGACGAATGATTGTGAATGATTGCAGCTGACCTCGGATTAGCCGGAGGTCACCTGACGTATTCCAGTCCAGAGCTATTAGAAAATGCGGTCGTACACACATTTTATTGTGTGTTGCATTTTATTGGATCTGTGAGCAGCACGCTTGTTGGGTGTGCTCATCATTTAGTTTCTCTGTCTCTGGGGCGTTTTATGGACGAATGTTCTGTTAATGGCTGTGAATGTGTGGATGGGTCAAATGGAATGATGTAAGTCAGGAAATACAAACACGTTTTATATAACATTAAATTAGCATAGCATTTTTTTTATGAAAAAGGAAAAAGAAAATCTGGCATTCCACAGGGCCTGATCTTAACCCATTTTGACCTGAGATCAGATTCTAAAAATGTCTTCTACATCCTGACAGTTTTCTGAAAAAGCTATGTTTCTATGTCAGTCGTTCTTCGATTTTTCAAAAATAGCAGACCTACAAGCTCGTAGCGCGCCACTCGGTGGCGCGCTATGAGCTTGTAGGTCTGCTATTTTTCAATAGCTAAAGCATAACATAATGCTAACACCAAAAAGGGTTCCCGCCCCAAATTGGTTAAACCAAATGGAAAAATGTGAAAGTATAACTCTTTTTTTTTTTTTGTGGCTTTCGCCTTTATTTTATTTTTTATGGACAGACAGTAGGCTGACAGGAAATGGGGAGAGAGGTGGGGGGGAAGACATGCAGTAAACGCCGTCGGGATCGGGAGTCGAACCCGCGGCACACTGCCAGACTGGATTGCCAGCCAAGGTGCCTGGACCACTGAGCCACGGCCCAGGCCAAAAATGTGAAAGTAAAGATTTTGGCAGGCATAATGTTTCTCATCGGGATTTAAGTAAACTTCGAAGTTCTTAGTGAAAAGATAGGAAATGTTTTCTAAAACATTATTGAGGGCAATGTTTAGCTGTAAATGACACTGTGTGTTTGTTTACACGGTTGCCACGTTGGATAATGGCACAAAATCCAGCGACACAGATTGATATGAGCCAGGTGCTCTGATCCTTTGATTAGACAGCAGTTATTATTATTTTATTTTTATTTAGAGTAGCCACTTATCTTTTACCCCCTTTTTAGTCATTATTACAATTGATTCCTCCCCACACACGTTTGTGTGTGTGTTGTCACTGCTGACTCACCTGCCACGTAGAGCCTTCGTCCTACTCCTCCAACACTCACCGCCCCTCCAGCCCGTAGGAACTAGGAATACATGCAGCAGTGACAAATATCACCCCCACGGGTACAGGCTTTAGTTCCGACATACCATTGATCCGAAACCTCAATCCCTAACCTAGCCATAACCGCAAGCACGGGAGCAGCGCATGTCGGACCATCGCATTTTCGCATCGCATCGCATGTCCCCATGCTTCTGACCTTTGGTGTGTCGGATCTGCGTGTGCACCCCACCCCCACCGCCCGGCATCCCTCCCCCGGCCCCGAACACGGGCCAGTTGTGTTCGCATAGACCCCCCGACAAAGTCGGATGCACCACGGTGGATTCGAACCAACAACCTCTGTGGTGGGTGGCAGGGATTATACCACTGCACCACCCGAGCGCCCTGGCCGACAGTGGTCATTTTTTCAGCTGAATTCGGTGATTGACCAATCACAATCAACCAAGCAGTGTACTAAAGTTGTACAGTGGTGGTGTACAACAATTATCGCTCATTAATCGTAATCGAGCCGAAAGTTTTAAACAATGGCGATATTGATTTGAAGTCATAGCCCTGCTACAGTATCTATTCTAAATATCCTAGCTTGATATATTATGTTCCGCTTGTTTCCTTTGGAAACATAACCCCAATGAAAGACTCGTGCTGTTTAGTCAGATGTCGGTAAATCTGTCTACAGCCGAAGACTTTTACTTCCATTGTGTTCCTCGGGGAGGCAGGATTTAGGAGATACTGCTTGAGATTTACTGCTATTGGAGAAGGAGCTGCAGCATGTGTCACATAAAACTGGCTGTTCAGGAACAATACAGGCTGTCTGGAAGCTCTGTTCATCGGTTGCCATCAACACATGCAACACACACACACACACACCTTGTGGTACAGAATTTCCAATTTTCAATACTTTTACTTCTACTCCACTACATCTCAAATATTGTACTTTTACTCCACTACAATTAGTTGAAAACTTGAGTTACTACAGTTACTTTGTAGATTTTGATCATTATTTCAAGACATGCATTAACCACTTCAGCTGTATTTAAACATTGTCTATTTTAAAATAGCCAATATGCATGCTCACAATGTGTCACAAATTCCCGCAAGGCAATGGTGTTTGAGTCTTGAGATTGGATGTGTGCCTGTCTCTTTGTGTGAGAATATACTGTATTTCAACGACCCTGTAGATCAGCTATTTGAGGTACAACAAAGTGCATAGGGTTTAAGTGGTTAAATGTAGGATATAGGCATCCCTGTCTATCTGTGTTGTTGAACGGACGTTGTTGAGGTGACATGTAGGGTCATCTGAGCCAAGTTTAGGTCTCATTGTCCTATAGTGGAAGTGGACTGTAAAATAAAGAGTGACTGCCATCTAGTGGTGAAGCACCGGCTCTGCTATTGGCCAGAAATACAAACCAGCAGTGAGAGCTGATGATGAACTGACTGTGTGTGTGTGTGTGTGTGTGTGTGTGTGTGTGTGTGTGTGTGTGTGTGTGTGTGTGTGTGTGTGTGTGTGTGTGTGTGTGTGTGTGTGTGTGTGCGTGTGTGCGTGTGTGCGTGTGTGCGTGTGTGCGTGTGTGCGTGCGTGCGTGCGTGCGTGCGTGCGTGCGCGCGCGCGCATCTTTGTATGAATTTCAATGCGTGTGTTCTCAAGTTTTTGATTGTGTGTGAGAGTATGAGTTAAAATGATTGTGTCTCTGTGAGTTTGAATATGAGCATGTCTCAATGTTAGTGTGTATGTGAGTGTACTGTTTTGAGTTGTTTGTCAAATTGAAATGTTTACTTACTGTCATGTATTTTTTTGTGTGACCAGACACTCTCTCTCACACACTTCACTAACTGGGCAAATATTATAAACAAAATACATTTTTACATTCTCTTCAGTTGAATTCTAACAGTCGATCTGTCTGCCTCTTGTCCATCTTTTCCCAGCTCCGGTGTCCATCTGTGTCCAGAGACGGAACTGCGTTTTGCTGCAACAACCAGTACAAGCGTCCGTTCCGGTGTCCCTGGGTGGCTCCATGGCAGGGTTTCCTCCTGTCCACTGAGCCCAGCAGGGCCTCAGCGGGGCGGCAGCAGCCATGTCTGCCTGTGGCACCTTCACGGAGCACGTGTGGAAACCCGGCGAGTGCAAGAACTGCTTCAAACCCAAGAGTCTGCACCGCCTGCAGGGGCAGCAGACGGCCGGCTGCAGGTCTTCGTCTGAGCAGAGGCCTCCGGCGCAGGCGTCGATGCACCTGCAGCTGCACCAGAACCAGAACCACCTTCCTCCTGGATCCAAGCCCAACAACAACAACCCTATCCTCACCTGCAGCACTACCCAGAGAGCCGGGACCGGTCCCACCTCGTCAGCCGCCCGCTCGGCGCACTTCCGTCCCCCGGTGGCCAAAAAGCCCACCATCGCTGTGAAGCCCACGATGATGCTGCTGCCTGGCTCGACGGCCGCCGGGCTGGACTCGGAGGGGAACCTCCCGCAGCAGCAGCTGTCGCCGCCTCCGCAGGAGGACGCGCCCGCAGGAGGGGAAGCGGGGAAGAGCTCGTCGTCTTCACCCTTCACGGACGTTTGGAAGCTGAACGGGCTGAACCAGAAACGGCCCAACAACATGGGACCGAACAACAACAACGAAGGGGAGGTGGGTTTAGGCAGCGGCAGAGGAGGTTTAGGGGAGATGGACTGTTATGGACCACTGAGCCCATTAAGAGGAGGTTTAGGGGAGATGGACGGTTATGGACCACTGAGCCCATTAAGAGGAGGTTTAGGGGAGATGGACGGTTATGGACCACTGAGCCCATTAAGGGCCCCCAGCAGAAACAACAACAACAACGGGCTGACCGACATTCTGAAGGAAATCGCCGGACTGGTCCCGGGCCCTCTTTCCGACTCCAGGGACCTGTTCTTCGGTCGGATCAACACGTCGTACCGGCGCTCCTTAGAGAGAGGCCTCCCGGCCTCCAGCTGCCTGGCTATGGGGATTGGCGGGGGAGGGGAAGTGGGCGGCGCCGCCCACAAACGTGTGTCACTAAGCGACAGCGCAAAGGTGATCAGCGCCGAAGGAGGTCGCTTCTGCTACCCAGAGTTCACCAGTGAAGAAGAAGAAGACGACGAGGAGGAGGAGGAGGATGATGAGGACGAAGAAGAGAGTGACGGGGACGATGAGGACGAGCACGAGAGCTGGGACGAGAGCGACGAAGAGCTACTCGCCATGGAGATCCGCATGCGCGGCCAGCCGCGCTTCTCCAACTTCCGGGCCGCCACCCTGTCGCCGGGGCCGTGTGCGGTGGCAAAGGACAAGTGGAACACGGTGCCGCTGCGCAACCGCTCGCTGCAGCGGCTCTGCGCCGTGGACTACGACGACAGCTACGACGAGATCCTCAACGGATACCCGTCTCCCGTGGGCTCCAACGGAGCCCTGCTCGCCCTCCCCTACGGACCCGCCATGGGCTTCCTCTCTCACTCGGAATCCGTCATCTCTCCGGAGTCTTCCTCCTCACTCCCGGAAGACTCCCATACTACCTCCAGCAGCGGGAGTAGCGCCCCCTGTGGCTTGATGAACGGCCTACACTCCCCGTCCTCCTCGTCTGCTTCCAAAGCATTGCCTCTGCCCTCTGCCACGGCGGCAAAGAAGGAACCAGAGCCCCCGACACCACAGAGTCCAACGAAGGTGTTGGAGACGCACAAGGCCGTCCTGGCCATCCGGTTGGAGGAGCAGGACGGCAGGGACGGAGCGCCCATGCCTCAGGCTCTCCCTGGTCAGCCAGTGACCATCAGCTTCAGTCCCACGGAGGAGCAAGCCAAGCCGTATCGCGTCGTCAACCTGGAGAAACCTCTGATCTGTAAGCCCTACACTGTAGTGGACGTGTCTGCGTCCATGGCCAACAAAAAGGAGACGCCTCTTGAACTCTTTTCACCTAAGCACAAAACCCCCTGCTCCATTCGCTGCAGTCCCGTTTCGTTCCCCACCTCCCCCTCTGCCCATCCTCTTTCACCGGTCTCCCCCATGCCCCTGTCCTTGACTATCTCACCCACGTCACCCACCACCACATCCAACGCTGCTCTGCCAGGCAATTCCCGCAAGAAATCAGGAAACATCCGCTACCAGGAGGTGTGGACGTCGAGCACCAGCCCTCGCCAGAAGATCCCCAAAGTGGAGCTGGGCGTCCAGTTCAGTTCCCACCCGGGCCCGGCCATCCCTCCGCGACACTGCAGCCACAAATCGGCTCCCACATCGCCCATCGCCGGCTTGTGCTCCGCCGCTTCCTTGTGCTCCAGGACCGTGCCGGTGAAGTCGTCCAACCTGTCGGAGATCAAGTTCAACAGCTACAACAACGCCGGCATGCCCCCGTTCCCCATCATCATCCGTGACGAGCCCGCTTACAACCGGGGTTCCAAGAACGCCGTCAAGGTGCCAATCGTCATCAACCCCAGCGCCTACGACAATCTGGCTGTGTACAAGAGCTTCCTGGGGCTCAGTGGAGAGCTGCCCCAGCCCAAAGGGGTGTCTGGGTCCGGGGCAGGTGGAGGGGGAACTAGCGGTAGGGTAGTCAGCCACACGTATGAAGAGATCGGCTCTACGGACAGCGTCCAGTCCTCATCGACGGAGAAAACCCTGTCTGGTCGAGGGACGTCAGAAAGAACCTCTTTTGACGAAGCGAGAGCTACGCCCGACATGGCCTCGAAGAACCAGAATCTACACTCCCTCCATTCGAAAACCACTACGGATTCTGGGACCGTGTCCAGCACTATAATGAGCTCCGCCGTCGGCCCTGTCTCTCCGTCCACTCCGGGCAGCAGCACCCCCGTTGCTGCTCTCCTCCCATTCACTGCAAGCCTGCCCAAAATCAGCCCCGCAGCCACTGCTGCTGCTGCTGTTCCACCCTGCTCCCATAAGATGTTAGGCGGCGGAGACACCCTGTCCAGTAAAGGCAGTAGCACTGGTACCGACTACTCCTTCTCCTTTGGAACCGGGTTAAGCCACAGGGAGGAGGCCAGTGCGGTTCTGTCTCAGATCGTGGCCTCCATCCAGCCCCCCCAGTCCCCTCCGGAGGAGCCTCCGTCCTCCCCAGCGCAAGAGGAGCTGTACTCGCTCCCTCCCAACGACTCCAAGGAGTCCCTGTTCCGTCCCAAGTCCCTCTTCACCTCCTCCGTGTCCACCGATGGCTGTCTGTCCAAACCCGGGAGGAAGGAGGCGTCCTCCAAGCTCTTCCCCAAATCCCAGAGCTCTGCCTCTGCGGTCGCCTCTCCTCCGTCCAGCCCCAAGTGTGCAGAGCCTAGCGCTCCCTTCCCTCCTCCCAGATCCACGTCCTCGCCCTACCACGCCTCCAACATCCTCCAGAGACATTTCATCAACTGGACTTCCAAGTCCTCTGCTCCCTCCAGCTCTCCCTCGAGGCCCGGGGAGGGAGAGACCAGCCCGGCGGCCGCAGCCGGCGGCGCAGAGGGGAGGCGGAGTGCCGGGGCAGCATCGTCGGAGGCCACCAAACCCAAACGCTGGATCTCCTTCAAGAGCTTCTTTCGCCGGCGAAAGGACGAGGACGAGCAGCGGGAGAAGACGGACAAGGAGAAGGGGAAGCTGGTGGGGCTGGACGGGACGGTCATCCACATGCTGCCTCCCCCGCCCATCCAACGGCAGCACTGGTTCACCGAGGCCAAGCCGGAGGACCCCACCCAGAAGCCCACCATCATCTTCAGCTACAGGCCGGATGCCGGCGCCCCCGGTGACGGTGAGGGAGAGCTGCGGGTGGAGGAGTGCAAGGAGACCACGTTGCTGGGCGGAGAGGAAGGTGGAGCTACAGTCGGCGCCGCCAGGACGCCGTCGCCTCTCAGCATGGGACCCGACCTCCTCAGCCAGGTCATGAGGTACGTCACCAAACCACTGTTGATTTGGTCAGCAAACCTTGACACAGTTTTATTCGTAGTCTTTTGTAATAGTCACATTTTATTCATCTGAAATCAGTGAAAGGTTTTAGTTTTAGTCGACTAAATCTACAGTTGATTTTGTTGACTAAAATGTATTTTGGCCGGCCTAGATTTATTGATTGATTGATTGAATTTGTTATTTCACAGTATGTAGAATGGGTACATTTCAAACGAAAGCTCAAGTCAATACAAAAACTGCTACTTTGTGGACGAAAACCATGAAAAACACAAGACTTGTTTACATCAGGGTCCACCATTTTCAATTCATCATAACAATTAAAGACATACAAATATACTAATACTAATAATACTTTTATGAAAAAACTGGAAATCATCATATAAAGGAAATAAAAAAGGGAAAAACATGTACAGTATGGGAAAAAAGGGGTGGGGGGATTTTTATTACGGTGGCCAGTGTCGAATTGCAGCCGTCCGTAGGTGATCATCAATACAGTGTTTTTTGAGCTCTCATCAATGCGAGACTGTCAGAGGCTCTTGTGATCCGGTCTTAACCCATTTTGGGCGGGAACCCCTTTTGGTGTTATGTTATGTTATGCTTTAGCTATTGAAAAATAGCAGATCTACAAGCTTGTAGGTCTGCTATTTTTGAAAAATCGAAGAACGACTGACATAGAAACATAGCTTTTTCATAAAACTGGATCAGGATGTAGAAGACATTTTTAGAATCTGATCTCAGGTCAAAATGGGTTAAACTGAATTCTGGCAACTCTTGTCAGATTGATTTAATTGTATTCCACGTCTTTCCTCTTTAGTCTATTGGCCCCTGTATTATACGCTGAATGACCATAACGCAGAACACACCATCAGTATCTGTCTGTTGTGTCTTCTGCTCCTCCACCAAAGACAACCAGCCTGGAATCCGGAACACACAAAGGGCATCTTCTACTTTCACGCACAAGACAGGGCTGTAGCACAATTTACATCACATGGAGCAACACATTAACCTAGACTCTAGGTGAATGTGTTGCTCCATGTGATGTAAATGGATCTAGGTCCTAGATCGCCAGTTTGCCGTTAATTCAGAATATATTAATTAGCTTCCATGTGGTCAGCCAACTCGGGTTCAACAGCTGACAACTGGGTAAAGAATCCCACAGTGTGTGCTCTTCCTAAATCATAATGGTGTGTACTGCATTAGGATGGAGGAAAAAAAGAAGTATAATAAAAATGTTTGATTTATCCATTTCTAGGATTTTGAACATCCTGTGTAGTGTAGTGTGCAATATTCAGATTCTATAATCAGGATATTAATACAGTTTCTTAATTACCAGCGACAGGAAGAACAGGGACCACCTGTTGAAACAACCCCTCCTCCATCACAGATGAGTCCCAGGACATCACAGAACGTTATCTTAAGCATCACCAGAAACGTGTTTTATAGTGAATTAACGAGGCTGTGCTTGTAACATCTGCTGTGTACCAACTGTGGTGGATTCATGTGATGTGGATATTGTATTAGTTGTGGTAAAGTCCCCTGCCCACCACGGATGTGGGTTGTGGGTTTGAATCCACTGTGGTCCATCCGGCTTTGTCGGGCGTGGCCTGTGTTCGGGGGAAGAGTATTGGTCATTGCATGTTCTCATATACGTACTGTATGTACATATGTACCAACCTTTCGAGCTGTGTGATCTGTGTCCCATTTTTCACCTCCTGTGTCCTTCTTATTTTAACGAGCCCTTACTTCCTGAACAGTAAAAGTGTCCGTCATTAGCAGTCTGAACACAGTGGAGAATCACTTCCATCTGAACTGCATTCGGTCTCATTCCTTCCACTACATTCTGTACTTCATTACATTCCAGCTCTGGAAAAGAATTAAGAGACCATTGCAAAAGTATTCATTATTCTCTACTTCTACAGTACAGACAACATTCCACATTTGGACATTGGTTAACTAAGGGCCTGCCCCCTGCACCATGTGTGTACTTAAGCCTTACTGTGTTGCCCCCTCGGGCTATGACCTGACGAAGATGTAACTTACACATCGAAACGTTGTCACTTTTTACCAGCACCCTGATATAATACAATAAGGGCCTAAATCGTCTGAGCTGCTCCAGTGCCTTCTTGTTCGCATGTTATCTGTCCTGCTCCTGAGATGCACCAGACTGGCCTGCTATAGGCTAGAGGCTCCTGAGATGCACCAGACTGGCCTGCTATAGGCTAGAGGCTCCTGAGATGCACCAGACTGGCCTGCTATAGGCTAGAGGCGCGGCTGGAACTCCCTTCTACATTCCACATTATTTCATAAAGAATGCTGTCATTTATAGATCTCTCTGAATCCTTTCTCAGATTGAGGTTTTTGAACAGAATGGCTATTACTAAATCATCGCTACCTCGCACTTACAATATTAACCCTTCAGAAGCATTATCTTAGCTGATTGCTTCATCAGGTTCATTGGGGTGAATTTTGGGGTATTCTGGCTGCAAGGCCATGGCAGGGAAGGGACTACAGAGTACAGACTGAATCAATTCTGTCAGTAAATTAGTTTTATTAGTAGAATGAGTTTTTGTGTTAACAGGCACTGGAATGGGATAGCTGCCTTACATACACATGATGTAAGAAAATATAGTTTTGGTCTCAAACCTTTCCAGAACGTGTGTGTTATTGTAATTGGGGATGCACGATTAATCAATAGCATAATCGGAATTGGCCATATTGGCCATAAAAATGCCATAACAGTATCGGAATAGTCAGTCATTCAGTTGTGAAAACAGACACTTGGAAAAGTATTTTGCTATTTATTGATTGATTGAATACTTTATTAACAGGCTTTGGGCCAAGCTCCTATAGGGCCTAGGCTTGTTTCCATTGTGGTCCTCTGTATAATATCGGAATCGGTCAGAATCGGTATCGGCAGATATGACCCTGTAAATAATCGGAGATCGAATATCGGTCATAATTTCATAATTATATATATTGAAATTGTATTTCCTTTAGAGGATAGCCCCTTGAGATGTATCATCTCGTTTTAGAGGGGGTCCTCGGGCACAACACAATGAATACAGTACATACAAAACAATACATTAAACATGTCGACACAGAACAATACACTTACAACATCAACAAAACATAGATGCTCTCCAAACCACTCAAACACTACATCAAGACCAGAAGCAACTGCACTGAAACACCTAACAAAATACTAATAATAGTGATAATTGTGCACCCCTAATTGTAATGTTTTGCTTTGGTTTGATTACATTTAGAGTTATTGCAACAACATCTAGACCCTACATGCAAAAGCAAATACCTTTAAAAACCTATATGTTCCTCCCAGGCAGCAGCAATAAGGCTTTATATCCATGCCAGGTTTTCTTTTTCATGGTTTCACTGAGCTGCATTTAAATGCATCAGTGGGAGTAGAATTTAGAAATACATTTTCCAGACAAATACATTAAAGATAGAACTATCAGAGATGCACTTAGTTTGCAGGTAACTATAACTTGTGCACAGATACACAGTTGTTTTGCTTGGGAAATCCCCCTTCATGACGTCAGACATTGTACATTCATGTTGGAACCAAGTTCAAATCTAGCATGAGTTTGGAAAAAGGCAGTATTTTTCTTTTTTTCTTAATACCCTCTCAGGTGTTGGAATGCGACTGCAATACGATTATACAAGAACACACACACACACACACACACACACACACACACCCACAGGAGACCCCCTCTGGACACACACACAGACAGACATACAGTACACAGTGAAGTGTCCATGTATCCATTTGAACCTGAAGAGAGTTGGAACCTTATGGGTCCATTTGGTTCCATTTGTACACTCTCTGAGTAAAAGACACATATTTCTACCCATTCTGAGGAGCTGGTGACTCCACTGTGGAGAGATCCCACTAGTTCAGCTACAGGAATGCTGTCAGGGAACATTAACTACATCCTGTGTACTTAAAAGTCACAGGTCATGTCTTGGGCTCGGGGTGGTACACACACAGATCCGACACACCAAAGATCAGACATGCGGAAATCACCCGTTTAGTCTAGTTTTAGTCGACTAAATGTACAGTTGATTTTGTCAACAAATATGTATTTTGGCTGGCCTTGATGATGTCGTAATGGATGATTTTACACTTACGCTGACAATAGCCGATCTACGTTAGCTTCTAGATCTGATATTTTCAGAGCACAACACCAAATATAAAATGACTTTTAGTTCTCCCTCCCTGACATTTTAGTTGTTGATGAAATTTACAGTATATTTAGTCATACATTTTTTTTTAGTCTTCATAGTTTAGTTTTTATTTTGTTTTTGTCAGTGAAAAAAGGTAGTCGACAAACATTTTTTTGTCGTAATTTTAGTTGAGGAAATGACCACTGTACTGTAGCTAGGTCAGTGGTTGAATGTCTTCCAACCAGATCGGTCACTCAAACCTTCCCAGCTTATTGATCTTTGCCACCAATTTGTAGAACAAAGTGTTAACTCCGCCCTTTTCTTTTCTCTCCACTGAAGGGAAGTGTTATTGGCCAAGAGTGGGCGTGTATATGTGGGGCTCAGGCAGACACGCATCACCTTTAGACAGGTGAGAGTAAACTCTTAGATCACAGAGGGGGGAAAAGCGAGAAGGAAAATAACCTGCACCGTCCTCAAAACGCAAACGAGCTACAGTACAGGAAGAACAAACAAATGACGGCGGTCTTTCCAAGAACGTGAGCCGATCGGCTGTGTGAAACGTGTGAAGACTCGGGCGGCAGACAACTAGACATGGGCAGCTGTGTGAGTCAGTACAGCGGGTAAGCTTTTCAAATAGAGAGATAGTAGGCCTTAGTCTTCTCTCTTCACCTCTCAGTGACCTGCTCTTAGCGAAGACCTGCAATCTGGCCAGGCCTCTTCGCCGATACACAAACAGCGGCTCTGTCTTTCCGTCAGGTTGACTCGCTGGGTGAATTCACAGGCATGTTGATTTAGCAGGGAGGAGAGAGCTTGTTGGAGATTGGTTGTGAGATGTACTATGAATGGACGCTTGTGTGCGTCTGGGGTTTATGGGATATGTCATTGAATGTGTATGGATATATGTATCAATATTTGAATATTCTGGTAATATGTGTAGGGGATCTGTAGTAGTTAAATGTGTCTGGGCTGTAAGGAGTGTGTGTGTGTGTGTGTGTGTGTGTGTGTGTGTGTGTGTGTGTGTGTGTGTGTGTGTGTGTGTGTGTGTGTGTGTGTGTGTGTGTGTGTGTGTGTGTGTGTGTGTGTGTGTGTGTGTGTGTGTGTGTGTGTGTGTGTGTGTGTGTGTGTGTGTGTGTGTGTGTGTGTGTGTGTGTGTGTGTGTGTGTGTGTGTGTGTGTGTGTGTGTGTGTGTGTGTGTGTGTGTGTGTGTGTGTGTGTGTGTGTGTGTGTGCGCGCGCGCGCGCGCAACTGTGTGCCACCTGAACAAGTCCGGTCCTGACATGGAAGCGTGCTGCAGTCATAAAGGTATTTATTGTGTCAGAAGCATTTCTGTTGCAGACTGGATTCATGTTGCTGCTCTCTCCCTCCGCCTCCACTCAGAGGTGTAGGTCATATAGGATTATATAAGCCTGGACTTGTTAATGTTGGATGTGTAATCACGCAGGTGAAGACTGAATATTTGTGTGCATACTGTTGTATACAGTACGTTTGTGTTGTTTGTGTTTTAGACAGTGCTAAAGTGTCTAAGTGTCTAAATCAAGTGTCTCCTTTGGAATTTCAAGTGGTTCTTGAATTTTAAGTGTTGGGGCTAATTGGGGGCATTACCTGTTCCTGCACATTTCAATTCTGTCTTCTAAGATGTTGAAAGTGAGAAAATCGGCGTAGTCATCTTATACTCTCTCAAACACTTCTATTGCTACACAAATATATTATACCGTATGAATTTGATATTGTATTTGTTGACATTTTTTTGTTGATGTGTGGAGTATATATAGTGATCATAGTTTTGACATAAACTGAAATAATACAGTAGTTCCTACTGGTGCCTAGCCCATTTTGGGCGGGAACCCCTTTTGGTGTTAGCATTATGTTATGCTTTAGCTATTGAAAAATAGCAGATCTACAAGCTCATAGCGCGCCACCGAGTGGCGCGCTACGAGCTTGTAGGTCTGCTATTTTTTGATAGCTAAAATGGGCTAGAGTACAGGTGTTTGTTCTTTTAGGGCAGGTCTAGGTCAATATTTGGTTTTCCTCCACATAGCTGAAACACATTGTATGAATCTTTCCCCCTCTACATCAGTGGTTCCCAAACTTCTTCGTGTCAAGGACCCCCAAATCAACATTTATTAGGCCACGGACCCCCATTTGAAAACATATGCCAGTGACCCCGATAGGGGAGGATTTTTACGGCTCTAGCAGTGATTCCGAAACATATTAATTTCAAGGACCCCCCAGTTTGCCACGGACTCCCGATTTAATGGCATTTCTATCTCTGAGGAAGGTCGCAAGACCGAAACGTTGCTTTAATAAAATGCTCTGAACCCAGCAAGTGGCAGTGTGCGGGTGTCCCTCCTTTCACATTGTATATGCCTCGTCGCATATACAAACCTACCGGGTGTGCGGAAGTCATCTCTCTATATCTCTGGTACTCCAATTTATATTGTAAAACCACTGTTAATTGTCTCCACCAGGCCGAAGGCATGGGGAGAGAGTATGTTTTGCACTCCGTCCGTCCGTCCGTGTGTCCGTCCGTCCGTCCGTGTGTCCGTCCGTGAACAGCTAATCTCTGGTACCGTTGGCTTGATCGCAGCCATACTCTGCACACACACTCCCTGAATGCCAGAGCTGAACCTCTGCCCCAAAGTTTTCACATTGGCCTGTTATAGCGCCACCAGGAGGCCGCTTTGTGCAAAACTAATGTTTTGACAGTACACCTACAGATTTTGTCCAAACATTACGCAAATTGGTACACAGTCTCTCTAGAGCCATTCAACGAAACGGGTCTTTCAGATTTTTCAGACTCCATCCTGATTGGCTAAGATTGGCTTCCAAAGTTCGCAGGAGTGCTCCGTTTCAAACAAAATGCTGCAAATCATGAACACATGGTGTGATTTCAGTGAAATTTGGCACGCACATTCCCACTCGGTCGAGGAAGAAATGCCACTTGAATATTTTCAACTCAGCCTCATGGTGGCGCTATAACTGGCCGATTTGTGTTTTACCTATAACTGCACCGATCTGTGTAAAACCATGTATGCACACTCCCTAGAGGCCAAGGAAAAACCTTTGCCTGGAATTTTCACATCTGCTCTTTATAGCGCCACCAGGAGGCCGACATATGTAAAACACATTTTCTAATATTACTCCTTCAGATTTTATCCAAATCTCACGCAAATCGGTACACATGCTCTCCATAGTCATGTGATCATGTGATTTGTTTGATTTCTCATAATTATCCATCCTGATTGCCTACGATTGGCTTCTAAAGTTTTCAGGAGTAGCCCGTTTTGTACCCGTTTTGTACAAATTGCCACAACTCCGCAACGCAGCGTCCGATTGCGGTGAAACTGTGCATGCCTATTCCCACTACTAGGCTGAGGAAGAAATGCCACTTGACAGTCTCATGGTGGCGCTACAACAGGCCAAGTCGCGACACACCGCGCACACACACACACACACACACACACACACACACACACACACACACGTTTATATAATATATTACTCCTAAACATTTTGCCAAACATCACACACAATCCTATCCTCCTGGTGGAGACCTGTGCCCAGAAGGGCACTTTTTCTAGTTTAACTCTGAGAGTGTACACTCTCTGAGTTACAGACCCATAAGGGTCCATTTGGTTACAAATTATCATTTAGCTGTGTCCCCCCTGGAACTCCCTCAAGTACCCCTGGGGGTCCCCGGACCCCACTTTGGGAACCACTGCTCTACATGATATAATACAAACCTTCGGCCTCAACAAATGGATTGCCAAGCAACCAGTGACCTCATAATGTTGTTGTTTTTTTGTATTTTATGAATGTTTGTTTTTACGTCCGGAGACTTATTCAGACACGCCTCCTCAGGAGACTTGGCTCAGATCTGAACCCATTTGATTGGTCGTTAGGAACCCGTTGCGACCGCATGAATTCGCTATATTTAAGCGTTTAAGTGTCCATTGTAGATTTACGTTTGAGTTTTTCTTTGGATTCATCACGTCTGACTGCAGTGTCTCAGAGTTCTTTAATCATCTGATAGCTTAAGCACTTTGTTTATTTTAGCTGTGGGCGGCTGTGGCTCAGGAGGTAGAGCAGGTTGTCCAATGATCCCTGGGTCGGCGGTTCGAATCCCGGCTCCTCCTGTCCACATGTCGAAGTGTCCTTGGGCAAGACACTGAACCCTACATTGCCTCCAATGAGTTGGTCGGTGTGAGCTCGCCACCATTGGTGTGTGAATGTGGGAAGTGAGGACGCTGGCGTTGACTGTTCGCCGCTTCACCTCCCAATGTATGAATGAATTAACCATTGTAAAGCGCTTTGAGCGCAAACTATAAAAATGCAATTCATTATTATTATTATTTCAGTACATCCTCATTTCTAGTCGTCAATCAATGAAGGGTCTGCATTTCTGAACCACTGAAATACGTGATTGTATGAATAAAGAAGAGGGACAGCATAACGTTTCAGTCATTATTAGTTCGATCGGAGCCACACACCTGAATATGTTTTGACTGATTTGGGACTTTATCTCCTTTCTGGAAGCCACAAGTTTAATGACCTCACTTCCCCTGTTGCGGCCGCCATGCCCATCACAACCAGTATGACCTCTCAATGACCTCACCTATGACTCTTACACCCATACTAAACAGACCTTTTGTTTTCCTGTTTAAAAGGAAATGACAAATGAGCTGTAACGAACGACTAATCTTTATATTAGTCATTTCATGTCACCAATTCTATTCACCATTTCTTAGAAACTCAAGTGAAGTTATTTTCAGCTTTATGAAAGCTAGGTGACCAAGAGATAAAAAATAAAAAAAAAGCCCCAGCATCAACAAGAGGGTGTATGGTACCACAAAAAGCTTTGAAACTTTAATATTTTACTTAGTGAATCAAATGTAAAGTTGACTTTACTGCCAAACACTCAAAAGCACAGTTGGAGGTGTGTCAGTACTACCCAGCAGGTAGACCCGCACACCCACCCCATCCCCCATATTTCATCCGGCGCCCCTAATGGAGTTTAAATCTCTCAGTATTTGCCTTTGGGGTGAAGTGCTTCGCTTTGTTGCCATTTTGCCTCACAGCAAAAGGTTCGAACTTGACCGAGCCCTTTTTCTGTGTGGAGAATGGAGATTGTTGTACTCTTGTTTCCTCCTGTTAGGAACATACTCATGCCAGCTCTTCTGACCTTCTTCAAAGCATGCAAATGTTCTCTGAAGAAGGAGGCCCCTCTCTGCAAAACACAACCTTGGGTTTTGCATACTTGTGGTGCTCTTGGCCTCATACTAAAGGTGCTAATTTATATAGTTATAGTCTCTTCATCGCTTTTATCATATTTGGATGTTGCTGCACATGAGTTACTTTCAACTATAGAATGTGGTTTAACAGTGAGTTCACCTTGTGATTCCAGCAAAGCTAGAATGTGGTTTAACAGTTCACCTTGTGATTCCAGCAAAGCTTAATCCGTTAAAACCAGGACATTTTAGATTTCTATCTACTGTATATACTGTACAATATATAGGTACATGGGTTTTTCAGAAAACTCTTGAGATTTAGAACAGTAGTTCTCAAAAATAGAAGATATACGTACAAGCTCACAGTGGCCACTCTGCAAGCTTGTAAATGTGCAATTTTTAGAAAGATCTTGATAGCGTAAAATTCAGAATAATCTTTTTTAACACAAAACCTCTCTTCTGGGGCTTGGCACAAAGAAGGTTTGAGAACTACTGATTTTCAGAATCGGCCTCAGGTTTTAATGCGTTAACCCATGTCTCAGTGCTGACACAACACCACAGTGGTTATTATGGAGTTCAACAAATAATCCTTTATTTTTCTGAGAAGAATCTTGTGTTATGTGTTCAGGTTGGTGAGAAATACAAACTCTTGTCAGCTGTGAGCTATTGTTGAACTGACACAGTTTTGTGTGTGTGTGTGTGTGTGTGTGTGTGTGTGTGTGTGTGTGTGTGTGTGTGTGTGTGTGTGTGTGTGTGTGTGTGTGTGTGTGTGTGTGTGTGTGTGTGTGTGTGTGTGTGTGTGTGTGTGTGTGTGTGTGTGTGTGTGTGTGTGTGTGTGTGTGTGTGCGCGAGCGAGCGCGCGCACTCTTTTCAGTCAAGTTGTGTTTTCATCCAATAAGATAGCAAGGTCAAACAGGCAAGGCACATCACAATATACTGTTTCACTGTTAATATGTCTGTTTGTGTGTGTGGCTCCTGTGGTTTAGTGTTTCTACCAATTAAAGGAAGCAGATACATTTTTGTGTGTATGTTGTGTAACAATAAATTCGCGTGTGTGAAATAATTGCTTACTTTAGCGATGAAAGTAGGCTGTGGTAATAATGTGTCAGACATGAATGTGTTATTGATAAGATTCTTGTCTCCGATATCTTGAGACTGAATTAACGTTACTAAATGGTGCATTTATATAGCACCTGTATCCAAGGTGCTTTACATGCAGTAGATTGTGCATTACATTCCCCCATTCACACACCGATGGCGGCATAAACCATGCAAGGCACCAACCTGCACGTCGGAAGCAATTAGGGGTATAGTGCTCCAATTATGGGTTTAGGGCCCCAATTAGGGGTTTAGGGCCCCGTTTAGGGGAGCCCGGGATCGAACTGGGAACTTAACGGTTCCCATCCGGCTGCTCTACCGGCCACTCTACCCCTGAACCACTGCTGCCCTATCATCACTGACCTTGTCTATTCACTGACTGAGGGAAATGGAACAGGGAAATAAAAAACATTTTAAAGTTGAATTGTACTTTATTCTAACAAGTAGAAAGTGGATGAAAAATGATCAATACAAACCAATACACAAGTAGTGGTAAACATTAAAATTAGAACATTAGTAATAGTAGTAGTAGAATTTATTTTCTAAATAAATGAAATTGGAACAAATATCTGTAATTAACCATTTCAATATTTAATTATTTTTTTTTTTAACTCTATTTTTTATATTTTTGAATAGACACAAAAGACAAACAAGGCATACGATAAAACAAAAACATCAACAGAAAAAACAGAATAATAAAAAAACAAACAAACAAAAGAGGTCATGGGATGCACAATATTTAATTCATTTTTAACGCACACTCTCTCCTTTCAATTACAGCCACGTGCCAATCGTTACCAGCGATGCCAGAGGGGGCGGGGCGTCCCTACCAGCCAAACTGGAGCTGTCGTCCTCTCAGGAGGCTGGGCTGTGCCTGGGGGAGGGGCTTGGAGGCGATGTGGGTGTGGCCAGTGAGGAGGAGCCAGAGGAGGATGGAAGCCACTCCCACCACTCCAATTCTCCTGCATCCAGTTCCTGTAGCGCCACCTACAGCAATTTAGGTAAGGTAACACATGATGAACTTTGAATTGTTTTCAATTGAAGTGTAAGTGGTATCAAAGGGGGATTAAAGTGTCTAAACTGGTAGAGCGCATAATCTCCACGAGGCACGCCCTAAAGACTATATAATAAAGTTCAGATGAGGTGCAGTATTGTGTAATACAAAGTTACAAACACAACACGTGAATGCGACTGTGGCTCAGGAGGTAGAGCAGGTCGTCCAATGATCCGTGGGTCGGCGGTTCGAATCCCAGCTCCTCCTGCCTCAAAATTATCTATCATCCTGCCTACATGTCGAAGTGTCCTTGGGCAAGACACTGAACCCCAAATTGCTCCCGATGTGCTGGTTGGTACCTTGCATGGCTTCCGCCACCATCGGTGTATGAATGTGTGTGTGAATGGGTGAATGTAATGCACAATCTATGTAAAGCGCCTTGGATAAAGGCGCTATATAAATGCACCATTTACCATTTAATGCAATTAACTTCATGTAGATCTGTGGTTCCCAGGAGGTGTACCAGGAGACAAGTCCAGACATGCCTTGGGATTTAGTGACCACACATTACTATGCAATGTATGAGGAATGGTGAGCAGAGGTCATTGTTGAGAAATCAACCCTGACGGGGGTTATTATTGGACCCCGACAAGAAGCAGAGGGCTCTTTATCACCCTGGATACAGTTCTGTGTTTGGAGAAATTTGAAAATTAATTTGGCGGCGAACCCAGAAGTAGCGTTGTAACTTGGAAGCCTGATGTTGCCACATGTCACGTCTTCCTTTTATAAGGCCTCGTGCCAGCATTATTCTCTGACGGATTAAAAATTACATTTGAGTTTTTTTTATAAGAATATAAATCTAACTTTAAACTTAAGCTTATGTTTTAACTTGTCATCTCTAAAACCGGAATCCCATCTACTCGGCAAGCCTTCAGTCAAGACTTTACTCCTTTCGAAGTTAGGAGTTACATCTGGTCAGCACTTCCGCGCTTGTGACCGCGGAACATTATTCAACCCTTACACCACATGCCCAACGCCATTTGCCATATAATAATAATAAACGTGGCATTAAATGTGTTCTCTTAATGGGAATTGGCACACAATTCTCTTCCTTTCTTTCTGTCACTCCATTTCTCATGCTTCCTCTCTCTCTCTCTCTCTCTCTCTCTCTCTCTCTCTCTCTCTCTCTCTCTCTCTCTCTCTCTCTCTCTCTCACTCTCTCTCTCTCTCTCTCTCTCGGTAGTGATTTAATCAGAGCTAAATAAAGCAATGCTCACTTCCTCTGTCAAACAGAATGTTCAGGCAGTAGTGGAGGAAGAATCGTCCCTGCCATCCCGTCTGTCTCTGTGTCTGTGTCAGTCAGTCAGTCAGTGTGCCAGGCTATTTGCCAGTTTAGTCCTGTCTGTCAGTCAGTCAGTGTGCCAGGCTATTTTCCTGTCTGTCAGTCAGTCAGTCAGTGTGCCAGGCTATTTGCCTGTCTGTCAGTCAGTCAGTGTGCCAGGCTATTTGCCAGTGTAGTCCTGTCTGTCAGTCAGTCAGTGTGCCAGGCTATTTGCCTGTCTGTCAGTCAGTCAGTGTGCCAGGCTATTTGCCTGTCTGTCAGTCAGTCAGTGTGCCAGGCTATTTGCCAGTGTAGTCCTGTCTGTCAGTCAGTCAGTGTGCCAGGCTATTTGCCTGTCTGTCAGTCAGTCAGTGTGCCAGGCTATTTGCCTGTCTGTCAGTCAGTCAGTGTGCCAGGCTATTTGCCTGTCAGTCAGTCAGTCAGTGTGCCAGGCTATTTGCCAGTGTAGTCGTTCGTTGGTATGCATAGCGCAGCAGGGTGTTGAGAGACTGGGGAACAGAAGTGAAATATTGTATTCTTCCCCATTCTCTGAAAAGCCATCCCATTTCAGCAACAGAGAACACACTCTGACACACACTCTCACTCTCTAGAGAGCAACCAAGGTAGGATCTCCATCTTCTCCCTTCCACTTACAATCCCTTTATTTTCTCTCTCTGTCTCTCTCTGCTTTAAAAAGAAATCTCATCTCTCACTTAACCTCTCTTCCCTCGCTCTTTTATCTGGGTGCTCTTTGTTTGTCTCCAGCTTCTTTTCTGCCACTGTCCTCCTCTTCTCACCACCTCCAGCTGCTCCCATTCTCACCTCTCTGTGGTGCTGTAATAGTGATGGCTGACAGTAGAAATGCGTAATGCTTTATGGAAGCATTGAGCCGTTTACCTACCCTTCTGGAAAACAAACTCACAATAGCTTTATGATTATTGAGACTTTTTGTTTTATCAATGTTGTTGTTGTTGTTGTTTTCTATACGTGTTTTATATGTGTTTTCTAGTGTTTTCTATACGTGTTTTATAGGGGTGTAGTGATACATTTTAACAGCAATACGATACATATCACGATACATGGTTGACGATACGATACATGGACGATATTGTTTCATTATGGCGATACGATTCAATGATTTAAAATCGATACAGTAACTATTTAGCAAAGACATGAAATATGTGTGAAACATGTGGATATTTGTACGGGAAACATGTATTATTATGGATATAAAGTAAACTGTGTTTCTCAATACATGGGCATTATATTTGAAGTCATATGGACAAACATGCACCTTGACATGAACACAGAGAATTCACACATTTATCGATAGACCATGTGTAGCGATATGGAATGGAAAAGTAATTAAACCATTTTTTTCTTCTTAAAATTGCTAAATACAGCATACAAGTGCTTAGTATTGATACAGTCAATTATTTGCATTGCAAAACGATTCGATACCGATTATTTGCATTTCAAAACGATACGATACAAAGTCAAACGATACAATATACGAACAGAAAAAAGAGAAACTTCGAAAGGAAGAGCTGAAGTTCAGATCCGTCCCTTATTGGGGAAACGATGGCAGTTTGAACTTGTATCTGTTCCTTGAATTCAATCCATTTTGATTAAAGTGTCAACTCACAACAAGTTGTCACAAGACACTTTACATGAAAGTTTGCGCTGCAACGAAAAACTTCTCCTTAATTAACTGGAAGAAACGTCAGACAGACCCGGCGGCCATCTGCCTCGACTGTGTCGAGGGAAAGACAGACAGAGAGAGAGAAGAGACAGATAGGGAGATACAAGTAGTAGCAATAACAACAATAATAATGTATAAATATAATTGTGTAAGATAATATATAATAATAATATGGCATAGCAATAGTGTTAGATAGTATATAGTGGTATAGTATAATAATAAGATACCGTAATATACAGTATAGTGGTTTATAGTATAATACAGTAGCAATCCTGATCCACAATCACACTCTTGATCTGCAGCTGGGGGTCCGTAAACTGCGAAGTGGGAGACACAGGTCCCCCGGATGTGGAGTTAATGGCACCGATCCACAAGCCCACGACACTGTATAAATAAACCAGTAAGACACCTGGGGCTGTTGAGGGCCCAGGTAGGGCCAGGCCTTAATTTCCGGGCCTGTTGAGAACTGGATTGTCTCAATTTTACAGCTGTGCTGAAAGAACAGCTCATTAGCATGATGTATGGTTGTCATGTCCATTCCAACCTCAGGCGATGTTCTTTTCACACGTTTGCTTATCTGGGGAAAGTTGAAAGATCAGCTGTATTTTCTCCCACATGAATACAATTTCACACACACACACACACACACACACACACACACACACACACACACACACACACACACACACACACGGACGGACTACTGGAAAGCATGTCAAATGCTTTCTCACACATGCAGTATACTAATAGTAAACACACCAGTGCTATTATTATACTGTACAGTATATTGAGCAGAGCAACCTGAGGTCACTGTTGAGTCGACTTGATGTTAGTAGTCAGTCCAAGAACCAGCAGTCTACTGTATATACATGTAGGCTTCTCTATGTAGTTCTATATACATGTAGGCTTCTCTATGTAGTTCTATATACATGTAGGCTTCTCTATGTAGTTCTATATACATGTAGGCTTCTCTATATAGTTCTATATACATGTAGGCTTCTCTATATAGTTCTATATACATGTAGGCTTCTCTATATAGTTCTATATACATGTAGGCTTCTCTATGTAGTTCTATATACATGTAGGCTTCTCTATGTAGTTCTATATACATGTAGGCTTATCTATGTAGTTCTATGTAGTTCTATATACATGTAGGCTTATCTATGTAGTTCTATGTAGTTCTATATACATGTAGGCTTCTCTATGTAGTTCTATATACATGTAGGCTTCTCTATGTAGTTCTATATACATGTAGGCTTCTCTATGTAGTTCTATATACATGTAGGCTTCTCTATGTAG
Organism: Electrona antarctica; assembly: GCF_951216825.1. Taxonomy (NCBI): domain Eukaryota; kingdom Metazoa; phylum Chordata; class Actinopteri; order Myctophiformes; family Myctophidae; genus Electrona; species Electrona antarctica. Next base: position 9,378,160 of record NC_136810.1, on the reverse strand, counting down.
TTCTGTATACATGTAGGCTTCTCTATCTAGTTCTATATACATGTAGGCTTCTCTGTGTAGTTCTATATACATGTAGGCTTCTCTATGTAGTTCTGTATACATGTAGGCTTCTCTATGTAGTTCTATATACATGTAGGCTTCTCTGTGTAGTTCTATATACATGTAGGCTTCTCTGTGTAGTTCTATATACATGTAGGCTTCTCTATGTAGTTCTGTATACATGTAGACTTCTCTATGTAGTTCTATATACATGTAGGCTTCTCTGTGTAGTTCTATATACATGTAGGCTTCTCTGTGTAGTTCTATATACATGTAGGCTTCTCTGTGTAGTTCTATATACATGTAGGCTTCTCTGTGTAGTTATGTATACATGTAGGCTTCTCTATGTAGTTCTGTATACATGTAGGCTTCTCTATGTAGTTCTATATACATGTATGCTTCTCTATGTAGTTCTGTATACATGTAGACTTCTCTATGTAGTTCTTCTCTATGTAGGCTTCTCTATGTAGTTCTATATACATGTAGGCTTCTCTATGTAGTTCTATATACATGTAGGCTTCTCTATGTAGTTCTATATACATGTAGGCTTCTCTATGTAGTTCTGTATACATGTAGGCTTCTCTATGTAGTTCTGTATACATGTAGGCTTCTCTGTGTAGTTCTATATACATGTAGGCTTCTCTATGTAGTTCTATATACATGTAGGCTTCTCTATGTAGTTCTGTATACATGTAGGCTTCTCTATGTAGTTCTATATACATGTAGGCTTCTCTATGTAGTTCTATATACATGTAGGCTTCTCTATGTAGTTCTATATACATGTAGGCTTCTCTATGTAGTTCTATATACATGTAGGCTTCTCTATGTAGTTCTATATACATGTAGGCTTCTCTATGTAGTTCTGTATACATGTAGGCTTCTCTATGTAGTTCTGTGACTTCTGTGTTGATTTCCTTTCACTCTAGTATTATGTATTCCATGTGTGGATATCGTGTATGCATCTCGTTTTTTTTGTTTGTTGATTTTTAGTCCTGCTGCGCCTCTTCCTCAATTTTTATGGTCTGTTCAAAAAACATTGCAGAGCTCTTTTCTCCCAGCTAGTTTCTACTCGATGCGACCAGAGCACACCGCTCGGCACTGGGAAGGAGAGTTGTGTTTTCCCCATAGAAATGCCTGGCACCTTAGTCTGTTTTAACCATTTTGACCTGAGATCAGATTCTAAAAACGTCTTCTACATCCTGACAGTTTTCTGAAAAAGCTATGTTTCTATGTCAGTCGTTCTTCGATTTTTCAAAAATAGCACACCTACAAGTTCATAGCGCGCCACTCGGTGGCGCGCTATGAGCTTGTAGATCTGCTATTTTTCAATAGCTAAAGCATAACATAATGCTAACACCAAAAGGGGTTCCCGCCCAAAATGGGTTAATTGAGCATAACACTGATTCCCTCTGAACTGTCTGTCTCAATGAACACAGACATAATAAGGGGGTAGACCGTAGACTGCCCACTCTCTCCTTTATTAAAAACAAGTATGTATTACAAGGGAAATGTCTCCTTAAGTTCCCCTGGGGGGACTGTAAGGCAAACATCTGGATGGATAGAAGAAAGTCCTGCCCAGAGCCAATAGAAGATTTACGATGTAGAGGGGGCAATCAAATAATGATTACAGGGCTGAAAAGGTTGTCAGTCACTGCCCTAACCAGCAGATGGTGCTGTTGTGTTGCAGGTCAGTCCAGAGCCAACATGATCCCTCTCAAACAGCCGCGGAACATCAAGGCCTCCGACGACACTTTGGCCTCCAACGACTACGACCTCGACCCCCCGCCCCCCCTCCTCCCCAAAACCCACGCCACGCCCCCTCCGCCCCTCCCCAAGAAGTCGTCCGCGGCGCCTCCCCCCGCTCGCTCCAACACGGAGCCCAACCTGCTGGGGGTGCAGGGGGCAGGGGACAACGACCCGCTGAGGCTGCGGGGGGCCGAGGCCCGGCCCGGAGGCACCAACCTCAGTGTGGCCAACCCCCTCTACGACCTGGACGCCACCTGGGAGACGGCCAGTCAGAGCTCCTCGCTCAGCTCCGAGCCCCCACACCACCTCCACACGCACCACCCCAGCCCCCGAGGGCCGCACGGAGAGCACCACCACAAGGTTAGGGTAGTTTGGGGATTTTTCATTTTTGTTTAGTTTTAGTTTACATTTTTTTTCCTATTTCAGATATTAGCGGATTTGCTCATGTATTATTAATTATTATTTTCTCTATTTTTAAATGCTAATGTTTTTTTGTTTTTTTTATAGTGTTAGGTTTAGTTTGTTTTATTTGTTGGTTTATTTGTCAGGTGCAGAATTGAAAAGATAAGTATTTTGTCCAAAAAAACCAAACGAAAACTAAGGTCATTCCGCCTACCGTTTCAGTTAATTTTAATTAGTTTTGTAAGCACACAGTTTCAGTTAGTCATCGTTCTTCTTTATGTTTTTTTATTGTAGTTTTTATTTAGTTAACTTAACGAAAATGTTCTTTTCTTTTTAATTTTAGTGTTTGTTATTTCGTCAGTTTTCGTTAACTATAATAACCTTGCAGGAGAACGGCGGTGACTCCCTGGAGAGGCTTGGAGGAGGAGGAGGAGGCCAGGGCAGCGGCGGGGCCGTGGCTCCTCCCGTCGCCACCTCCATGGCCAATAAGAGCCTCTCCTCCCTGGTGTCTCCTCCTCCTCCTGGGGCTGAGGAGAACAGCAGCAGCAGGGAGAGGAGAGGCTACAGGAGCACAGAGTGTCTGACCTCCAGGGTTCGGACCACTGCAAGAGGAGGAGGAGGAGGAGGAGGGGGTTCCAAACCCCACCGGCCCGTCCTCTACAGAGGCATGGACAGCTGGGAAGAGGTACGATCATAATTAAACCCACCCATTCTGGGCAGGAACCCATTTTGGTGTTTTAAGTATTATGCTATTGAAAAATATCAGATCTACAAGCTCGTAGCGCAGCACTGAGTGCCGCGCTACAAGCTTGTAGATCTGCTTTTTGCAGCTGAAGGAGCAATATGTTATGGCTGAGCTGAATTAACGAACATATACTGCTGTCTCCCAGTACTTCATTAACTTTATAGTAGGCCTGTGTTGTAAAAACTAAATAGTGCAGTATATCAGCTCAGCCTGTGGCCTCGTGCCTACAACGGAATTACAGCCATGCTAATTTATAGTGGGACAGCACTCCCTCTTTATTATTATTATTATAACCTTCATTTAACCAGTAAAATATTGACACGCACTGTAGGTCTTGTTTTTTACAAGAAAGAACTGACCGAGAAGCTGTTATGTCACACCGTTATCCAATAACTGCAATACCAATGAATGGTAAATGGTGCATTTATATAGCGCCTTTATCCAAGGCGCTTTACAGAGATTGTGCATTACATTCACCCATTCACACACACATTCATACACCGATGGCAGCGGAAACCATGCAAGGCACCAACCTGCACATCAGGAGCAATTAGGGGTTCAGTGTCTTGCTCAAGGACACTTTGACGCTAACTCTGGGGGAGCCCGGGTTCGAACTGGCGACCTTGCGGTTGCCATCCAGCCACTCTACCCCTGAGCCACCGCCGCCCCATAATCCAATCCCAATCTTTGAAGCCATCGCCATTCTTCTTTTTCAATCGTAGTTAGTTCAGTTACCGAAAATGTTTTATTTATTTTTTTCAATTTCAGTTTTGGTTATTTGGTTAGTTCTGGTTAACCATAATAAACTTGTATGTGTCGCTTCTGTCCAGGTTGTTGGTAGGATCCGTGGTCTTCATACGGACACTCTGAGGAAGTTGTCGACCAAGTGTGAGGACCGCTTCATGGCGGGACAGAAGGACCACCTGCGCTTTGGGACGGACAGCTGGTCTCACTTCAGACTGACCACAGGGAAGCCCTGCTGTGAGGCTGGAGATGCTGTTTACTACACGGCCTCCTATGCCAAGGACCCGCTGGTCAACTACGCCATAAAGGTGAGACTTAGAATAATGCTGCTATTGCCTTAAAACCCATTCAATCCAGGCGAGCATCTGACGTTTTAGATTTTAGCGTTCGCTTCCTGCCGCAATATGAGCTTGTAGATCTGCTATTTTTGAAAAATCTTTTTCTAGATCTACAAGCCGAAATCAGCTTACACACACATTCACAACAACATCCGGTCCGTCCGGATATGGATATATATGTTGAACCTTCCCCATCCATCCTTCCTCTTCGATCTCTCCCTTTTGACTTATACCTGTCCATTCAAATTTCAAACTCTAGACAGGCCTGCCCCAAAGTTATTAGTGCAGCCCGGCAGCCGGCAAAAACTAGAGCTCTCAATAGGCCCGAACATCAAACCCTGTACACTCAAGAGATTGTCCCCGCTACCACCCTTAGATCTCCATATACTGTATGGAGCTGACCTGTTTTGACATTCCATATGTTGATCTGACCTCATCAAACCCTGTACACTCAAAACATGCTCCTTATATGGCCAGTACAGAATTCATTCCATGTTGATCTGCGCCAGCGCTCCCCCAGCAGTCTGCCATCAACGAGGCGGATGAGTGCAAAAGGCGAGGTTGCTTCTCGCCCTCATGCGTCTTACTGGCCCTAGACGATCACCTATTTTTAGGACCACCCTCATGCCTCCATCTGTGACAACCTGGCCTTTCCTCTCATTTCCTCTGTCTCCACTGTACACTGGAACAGAGAGGAAGTGGGAGTCAAAGAGTAGACACAGAGACATGGAGACAATGAGAGAGGAACAGAGATGGTGAAGTACTATTTATGTGAGGTGTAAATGCCTTTTTTTGAGCGATGCACACCACTCCAATGACTGGCCCCTATGTACAGTATGTGTGTTTGGAGTAGGAACATCAATACTGCTGGGTGACCTACCTTCAAGTGGCGCTGTTGAGCTTCACACTGTGCACTATAACTATTACAATAGCACAGAACAGTACAGTACAATGAGTACAGTACAGGAGTACAGTAACTACCGTACGGTACAGTACAGACTACAGTGCAGTACAGTACAGTCACTACCATACAGTACAGACTACAGTGCAGTAACTACCACAATACAATACAAAGTATAGTTGCACCGCTCAGTTCACACGGGTGGGATCTTTTATTAACTGGATCCGTCGGGGGGGAATACTCAACTTGTATGATCCATCTTTTCATTTCTCTCTTTCTCTCTCTCTGCCTTTATGTTCACAGATGCTATGTGTTATTTACATTATATATAGTGCATACAAAATAATAATCCATGTTATATAGAGATGCCAGGTTTTCTACTATCCTGGTTACCTTGTAAAGGGCTCTCTACAGCAACTGTAACAATACATACGGTATATTATGTGCCACTGTTATAGTTGTGGTGTGGAGTTAAACAGTATAGTCGTAGTGCATTGTTTGGACGGACCATTACACATACTTGTAATCTGATTGCTCGATAAGTCGACGCTGTTTTTCTTTGTCTGCTCTGGATAAGTGTCTGCTCTATGGCTACATTGTAATGGTCTCCTCTCCTCTCTTCCAGATCTGTCGTAGTAAAGTGAAGGCGACCCAGCAGCAGTTCTTCCACAGCCTGGCTGTGAGACAGAGTCTGTCTGTCCACTTCAACATCCAGCAGGACTGTGGACATTTCCTGGCTGACGTCCCTGCTCGCCTCCTCCCCTGGGAGGAAGAGGAGGGCGAGGAGGAGGATGCAGGTGAAGAAGAGGAGGAGGATGTCGATGAAGGGAATGTGGAGAAGGTGGAACGTACGGAGGAGAACACAACGTCAGACTCGGTGAACTCCAACGGTAAACCCGATGACTCCCGAGTGGGCGCGGGGAGCCACGTCGGCGCCCCCGGGGGGCGCTTGAGCAGCCGTGTGGTGGTGATCACCCGGGAGGTGCCCTTCCAGACCGTGGCGGACTTTGTGCGCGAGGGCGTCGCGCGCCACACCCGAAACCCCGAGCTGTACGAGCGCCAGGTGTGCCTCCTGATGCTGCAGCTGTGCTCGGGCCTGGAGCACATGAAGCCGTACCATGTCACCCACTGTGACCTGCGGCTGGAGAACCTGCTGCTGGTCCACTGCCAGGCGGGCGCTCCTGGCAGCAACGACCCGCCAGAGCCTAACAATAACGGCAACGGAGGAGCTGGCAACGCCTTGTCTGCCGCTGGCGCCAACAACGCTGCTGCTAACTCCACCTGCCCCGCCCGCCTCATCATCAGCAACTTCTCCCAGGCCAAACAAAAGAGCCCCGTCTTGTCGTCATCGTCGTCGACGACGACGGCGACCTCCGACCGAGAGACGATGCGGGATCAGTCGCGGCTGGCGCCCGAGCTCGTCACGGCGACGCAGTATCGCAAGTGCGACGAGTTTCAGGCGGGAATACTGATCTACGAGATGCTCCACCGGCCCAACCCCTTCGAGGAGACGCCCGAGCTCAAGGAGAGGGAGTACACGTGGGCCGACCTGCCGCCGCTCCCCGTGCGCTCACTGTACTCGCAGGGCCTCCAGCAGCTGGCCAGCCTCCTGCTCACCGTCAACCCCTCCGAGAGGATCCGCATGGCAGAGGCAAGGGCCTGCCTGCAGTGCCTGCTCTGGGGGCCGCGGGAGGACCTGTTCCAGGCGCTGGGTGGCGGCGGGGTGGGAGGGGGCAGCGGTCCGGGGTCCGGCACCGCGGGTGCCCCACCCGTGTCCGAGTCCCAGCGCGAGACCACGCTCCAGAACTGGCTCGACCTCAAGCGGACGCTGATGATGATCAAGTTTGCGGAGCGCTCGCTGGACGCAGGCGGCGGCGTGAGCCTGGAGGACTGGCTGTGTTGTCAGTACCTGGCCTTCACCACCACCCACAGCCTCGGCCGGGTGGTGCACATACTGCAGCAGACTCAGTCCGCCGGCACCCAGAACCCGCCCAACCCCAACCACCCCTCTGCAGTGCACCTGGTGCAGCCTCAAACACAAACCCATCTCACCCATCACACCTTCCACATGAAACAGACCCAGCCACTATGAGCTGACTCCGTGCTGTGGTACCGTCCCCCCCCCCCCACAGACCCCCACTAGTCTGCAATGCTTCTTGCACCTGACCCAGTCTCGACTGCTATGCCCCCACCCTCACCGTGTTCGCTACGACAACAGACTCCCACCCTTTTGTCATTCCATGGTCTCTCTTCAGACGCTATGAGTGATGAAGGTTAACTATCCGTGCTAAAGGCTAACACGCCACCTTGTTTGTGATGATAGTGAATTGATAGTGTGCAGTTCTCACTGCTTCATCGTCACTTCAGTCACTGTTTTATTCCACGAGAGGGAAAGTCTCCGTGTTTGTTATGGGGTGACAATAGAGATGCTTTAGTCGTCAAAACAACCAGACTTTACAATAGGCAGTATGCATACTGTCTCCATTACAGTGGGTTCAAGCAGTTAAGTGACAGTGGTTAACGCTCCCACCCACAAATACATTGAAACCCAGTGTCAAAGATACCCCACTTTCACCTTTATCTTCATCAGCACTTTCACCACAGATCCACTGAAACACACTGGCATCAAGCCTTCTGAACTCTGCAAGAACCACGTCAGAATGCTTTGCGTCTCAAGCCTCTCAGGCGTGTGTGCGTGTGTGTGCGTGCGTGTGCGTGTGTGTGTGTGTGTGTGTGTGTGTCCTAAGAGAAGAAGGTGTGAGTTCCAATATAACAAACTGGAGAGAGCGTGTTTTTGCAGGATCTGATGACGTTTCTAGTGTCACAACTGAACGCGAAAAGATTCCATGTTTTGGCATGAGACAGAATGTTGTTCTGTTCTTGTCTTTTAGATGATTATTTTAGGCAGTGTATTTTGTTTTTATGTAGCAGAGAGTAGAAAGTCAGGATGCCAAGGGTAGTGACTATAGAGGGAACGACATGCTACACAGGGTAGTGACTGAGATCAGATTCTAAAAATGTCTTCTACATCCTGACAGTTTTCTGAAAAAGCTATGTTTCTATGTCAGTCGTTCTTCGATTTTTCAAAAATAGCAGACCTACAAGCTCGTAGCACGCCACTCGGTGGCGCGCTATGAGCTTGTAGATCTGATATTTTTCAATAGCTAAAGCATAACATAATGCAACACCAAAAGGGGTTCCCGCCCAAAATGCGTTAATGATGCTCATACATATGACCACAGTCTTCTTCTGTTGGCCACTGTGACAAGTGAGAGTTTTACATTCACTTATATCCAACACAGCGACTGATATTGGTCCTCTAACCTTCACAAGTCCATTGTATGAGCTTTCCATTGTTCTGTCAATGTGTGCTTGTGCTATTAAATGTATGGGACTATAGGGTACACTCAAAGCCTAAAAAAGCCTAATTTTGTAACGAGGGAGTAAAATAACAACAAACAATGAAACAAGACTGTTACCTCCACACACTGTTACTACTAAACACAACTGGAGTTGTCCTCTTCTAAATAAAAGCTACCCTTGGCAATTATTAGAGATATAGAAGTGAAGTATTTTTCTACCCAAAGAGATATGCAAAAATCAGTCGCCAAAGATCAGAAACCATAGAGAGAGCTGTTGGGAAGCCCACAAGTCATTTTGATTGATCAAGATTGGTTTACATTCATGTAGTTCATTGCTGTAAACATATCTATTGCCATGGACTGTCTTATTCATTTGAAGTGTCCTTACACAGTTTAAAGCAGTTGGCTTTACAGTTTGACTACACAGCCCTACAGAGAGCCCCACTGCAGCGACTACCCGCGTACTGAATCCAAGAACAAACTTTATCAAATTGTATCACAAAACTAAAGTATTGTTGATGTAGAGGTGTTTAGTATTTAGTGGCATTTATAGTATCTGTATACTTTTTATTGATATGAAATCTCATGCCAGTCACTACGTACGTGCAACGTTTAAAGCATCAACTTGTTAGTATTTCAGGTCACGGCTGACAAAGTGTAGGTGAATGCTGGTCTTGAAGTGTGTATAGACAATTGGTTCAAACAAATCTCTTTTTCTTTTCTTTTTTTGGAACATGTGCAATTGTTTATATATCCAAGATGAGTTATTACCTATGGTAGAGGTGAAAGTATTTTGGAAATGTCTGTATTTTTGTTTTTAATCCAAAGTTTCAGTTGTCTTCTTCCATTTCCCGTTGTGGCACATAAACCGATGAAAACGTTTCGCAAAGACACCGAATCCATTCTCATACGATCCTTTTAAGAACAATGTCATGTTGGACTCTCAGAACTAGACGGAGCCTTTGGGATGGCGGTGAATAGGAGAACACGTATGTTTCAGGGACTGCAAGACGTTTTATCTTCTTTCTCTTTACATTTGTGTTGTGTTGTTTTGTTTTTGCCAAGTGAATGCTTCTAGTTTTTTTTTTTATGGCTTTTGCACATAAATAAATATGAACAGTGAATCTCCTAGAGGGAGGTTTTTTACTGCGGTGAAGGTGTGGGTTGTGGACGCGGAGAGAGAGGTCAATCAGCACAATGTTTCTATCGCACTACAGCGATGGAATGGGCTTTGAATTGAACACGTCGCATGTGGAACGTACAAGTGTGTGTATGGACTGTTGGTGAGATGCCAGACTCGACTGAACTGAAATGAACAGGATCCTCATGGGGAAGCGGTCTCACTCACTCAACTCCCCCCTAAAGACCCCTCTCCTTTCTGCCATTGTGGAGACTCAACCACTACACTTTACAACCTTTTAACTTCAAGACTTTGTCCTTCACCAACCCGTGACAAGCATGAAGGACGCACAAAATGTGTAGGGTGGAGACTGGAGTGTCAACACACACATGCCGGTGTGTGTGTGTGTGTGTGTGTGTGTGTGTGTGTGTATCCATCCTGTCCGAGTGTCCTTGAGCAAGACACTGTACCCCCTATCTGCATATTGTCTCGTTGTTTTTCTGGATTAGATGAACGCCTAAACGATGAAAGGTTGAGTGGGAGACCATGATGAGAGACGTTCAACACTCTGTGTCACAGATCAGCTCTTTAACAGTATATTAACATGAGTTTCTGAAATATCTCAAAGAACCAGGCAAATGATAGCACATATAGAACAAATGAAACTGAATGAATACATTTTTCATATGCATTAGCAGTTTGAGTATGTCAATTCTGTCTTACTTAATGTATGGTATATGCTTCCATTTACACAGTTGCTTTTGGTCATTGAATGGGTCTGCATTTAAAGAGGCAACAACCATCCACATTATCAATAATAATTACACTGACTGCACACGTTCCATTTCAACTTCAGTTTATAGTATTTTTATTAGCTCCAGCAGGTTTATTTTACACTTTTCCAGTTTTCCGGAATGTGGCACAACCACATCAGCACATCTTATGTGGTCAGTTTTTAATATCTTAATTTCAAAGGAGAGGAGCTTGGAGGTGGGGAGGTGTCCCATTGGGAAGGGGGTTTCTGGGTAATGTAGTTGTACAACTTGTGTTTGGGACCCGACTTGAGTTCCCAAGTTAAAAAGTGAGACAAAGCAGGTGGATGTTTTATGGTGTTTGTTTTTATGTACTGAGGAATGTGTGTATAGACGGCACTGGTGGCTGTCACTGTATCTACAGAGTCAAACCTTTATTATAAATATATAAATATATATCTTATCTTGAATCTATCCGTATCTATTTTAAACCACACTATTTTGCAGACTACAGAGCACCACCTATAATCAGTCTTGAGAGATGCACTCAGTAAGTATCATTACTTGTCAGTTTTTTGTTTTTTTTTGTAAAAAAAGAAAAGCTTTACTTGACTTTGGAATGAGTCCCATTTGACTTTTTGAGAGGAGAAGAGAATTGGTCAATGTTTATGTTATCAAAGTCCTGGAGAAAAAAAGAACAGTTTGGGGGTTGGGGGATTTCGGTTGTGTTTGGTGGGATGGTTTTACCATTAGTGTTTCTAGTTGTAAATTAACTTGTCAAGGATTCAAACCACTTTGAGAAACAGCCTAAAGTCTGCATTGGTTTTAGAACGCTCCAGCCACCGTGGATGACGTGATGGCTGCCATCACACCACCGTGGATGACATGATGGCTGCCATCACACCACCGTGGATGACATGATGGCTGCCATCACACCACGGAAATGTTTTCAATTCATGTTTTGCTTTTCAAGACGAGAGCAGATTTAGGCTTTCTTCTCCAGGTGTTCTGTGTACATCCCCTGTTCAACAAGTTAACCCCAATAACAGAACAATAAATATATGTTTTTTTTATATTATGCACTGTCTGTGCCTTTCTTTCTTTTGATGTTGGTGGTATGTTTGCCTTGAAGCATGGTATCCAAAAGATGAAGGCCAAATTACTCATTTATTTACTACTCTGTCTCCTTTCAACACTTATCAGCTGAAAATGCATCATTTTTGTGGAGCCAGTGGTCCAAAGGGATCTGATGAAACATGAATCGGCTTCATCACAGTGTAGCTGAACTCTACCACTAGATGGAGACATTGAGTAGCTTTTGATGAAAACTCAAAACATTTGCTGTGTGTGTGTGTCGCGCTAATCTCCGGCACCATTAACCCGGCCGATGCCAAATTTAGCGCACACACTCCCTGGATGCCAACGATGAACCTCTGCCCCAAATTCTCCAGAATGGCCTGTTATAGCGCCACCAGGAGGCCGACTTTTGAAAAACACATTTTTTGATATTACTCCTCCAGATTCGGTCCAAAAATCCTGCAAATCGTTACACACTATCTCTATAGTCATGTGTTCAAGACGGATCTGTCCGATATTGCATATTATATCCTAATTGGCTAACATTGGCTTTCAAAGTTTGCAGGATTTGCCCGTTTTGAACAAAAAGCCTCAAATCATAAACGCAGCGTGCAATTTACGTGAAATCTTTCACGGACTTTCCTACTAGGCTGAGGAATATATCCCACCCTTTTCACATTGGCCTGTTATAGCGCCACCAACAGGTGGAACACATTTTTTGAACAAAATGCCTCGAATCATCCAATTGCCATCCAAGGCGTAAAAAGAAATGGCACCCTTTTCACATTGGCCTATTCTACCGCCACCAGGAGGCCACAACCTGGAGACCTGTGCCCCGAGGGGCACTTTTTCTAGTTCAGAGCTGTCAGTCAGGTGTGTGTGTGTGTGTGTGTGTGTGTGTGTGTGTGTGTGTGTGTGTGTGTGTGTGTGTGTGTGTGTGTGTGTGTGTGTGTGTGTGTGTGTGTGTGTGTGTGTGTGTGTGTGTGTGTGTGTGTGTGTGTGTGTGTGTGTGTGTGTGTGTGTGTGTGTGTGTGTGCGCGCTATTTGAAGACCACTATTGGACATGAAACTCGTTAACTGTGGTCGGCATGTGTAATTGGGGACAAACTTGGTGTCCCCAGTTAGATTTGACAGAAGTTCCATATGGTTAGGGCTGTGGAATGATGTGAGCTGCATAGGGAAACAGGGATGTAGACGCAACACACCTGTATGCTCAACCACATTTCAGATCAGATGGCATTAAAGGCCTTTCATTCTAGCCAGTTGGGCAGTGGCGTGCACAGATAGACACTAGGGGGTGCTAGAGCACCCCCTGCCCTTTTGGCAATGTGCCCTTTTGAAAAAAAAACAGAAAAAAAACATTTTTTTTTTCTTTCTTTTTTTTTCTTTTTCAAAAATAGCAGACCTACAAGCTCGTAGCGCGCCACTCGGTGGCGCGCTATGAGCTTGTAGATCTGCTATTTTTCAATAGCTAAAGCATAACATAATGCTAACACCAAAAGGGGTTCCCGCCCAAAATGGATTAAGGCAACCGGCCAGTTCCACGCGCTGCACAAGGTGCCCTTTTTTAACTTGAGCACCTGCCCCTCTAAATGTCTGTGCACGCCACTGCAGTTGGGGTCTGATACGGGCTTTAAATAACAAGGCACTAGAGGATGGAAGGATTGACAAAAGGAGAGCGGAGAGAAGAAATACAAATACACAGGATCAGGCTGGAGTCTGGACCCCACTCAGACAGCACTCTGCAAGATATAGTTGTCTGAGTGTGCAAGCTGCTCAATACCTTCTTCTCAAAGTAAACCCAGAGATTTGTAAGAAATGCTGGCCATTGCAATCAGATAGTTGTTTCTAGTAATTGTATTCTCTAGTGGGATGAATGCATCTTGCAGCCTATACACCTACACAGGTGATGTCAGAAGGAACATTTGACGACCCCCAAGCCCAGTCTGGATGGTGTGTAGGCTATAGAGCAGCCATTGTCAACCTTTGGACCCACTGGCGTGTCGTGCGGAAATTGCAAGATTTTATTGGTAATATATCATCAATTCAAAAACATAATGTCAATGTATGAAAAATGTCATGGTATTTTTTTCTTTAAAACATTGAAAGGTGAATTTGCATTGTGATAAGAATAAAGGTTCCACTGATCCAGGCCCGCAACGCAATCTATTCCCCCTTAAAATAAACATGCTCTTGAATGCACTCGGTCCACCCATCTGCTTGTTAAAGGTATATTCAGTGATTTCGCTTCATTCAAATATCACTTTTTTTTTTTTTTTTTTTTTTGATAATCCTCCCTACAATAGAGTGTGCTGACCATATAAGGAGTTCCTCCCTGTCCCCAGTGAGCCCCTGGGGTCAAAAAACCCTAGTTTCAGTTTTGGTGGCGGGTGGCAAAGCCTTCATCCAATCAGGATGAGAGGGGCCTTCCTCCAATCATGTGAGGGGGCGGGCCTTGGTGCACGTGCTGTTGCACTTCCCCCCACTGTAGAGCGTGCATGTGCACATTTTGTTACCGGGGTGGACTGGGTGGTTTTCCAAATCACTGAATGCTCCTTTAACACGGCAGTGTGTGCCGCATGTCACCCAGGGAAGGTTGAGAACCACTGGTGAAGAAGGGACTCAATACGTCCGCAGAGAACAATACAGTGTGTGGTAACTCTGGTGAGATCTCTATAACGGATCCTGTGTTAGATATCCTGTGGCTGAATGCATCTTTGACATACCGTGTGATGCGTGTTACAGTCCATGTACAGTTTTCAGCAGTATGGTAGGTCTCTAAGAACCCCAGTGGCTAATGATCACTGCTCGCCTGGCGGGAGCCACGTGAGGGAGACAACACCTCTCTGGAGGCGATGTGTACGTTCTGTTTGGTTGTCGGGGAAACCCAGCTCTGCCAATTGGGTGATTAATAGTCTCACCACTTGCTGTGTTTCCTGCTGCATAGGGGCCCCTAAGGGTCTATAGGAAACGGGGTCATTCAAGCTGTCTGAGTGCCTCGGAGATGTAATTAACTTACCGGTAGTCCTGTATGACAATTTGGCCCCCTTTATCTGCCTTTTTCATCATAATATCTTCCTCAAGCTCAGGGTATTGGCTTTTGTGAGAATAGCCCAAAAACCTGCACACCAGAATGATGGTCCCATCATGGGTTTAATTTATTGGTGGTACTTGTTTTTTTGTGTGGTTTGTTTTTGCATTTCTTTGTCAAATGGACCGCTCCCGCAAATGTGGATGGCTATAGACTATTGGAATGGAATATGGAAAATCTGCACGATAGATGTTTATGATATGCCTCCACTCCAGGGATCATGTATGCTACCGATTTGTGTGAGTTCTGGATCAAATCTGTATAGAAAAAGTGTGTTTGGAAGAAAATGCTAAATGAAATGGGTGTGGCACATATGGGGGGTGTGTGTGTGTGTGTGTGTGTGTGTGTGTGTGTGTGTGTGTGTGTGTGTGTGTGTGTGTGTGTGTGTGTGTGTGTGTGTGTGTGTGTGTGTGTGTGTGTGTGTGTGTGTGTGAGTGTGTGCGTGCGCGCGTGCGTGTGCGTGCGTGCGTGCACACACACACACGTGCGCGTGTATTTCCAGTGTGTAAAAACATTCCACCTGCTGCCTTGACATTGCAGACATTCCTCCTCCTCTTGTGTCTGTTGTGCTCTGCTCTGCTCTGTGCTGACAGACTGACATGAGCAGGAAACGCATCACCTCATTAGTCCTGACTGAGGAGAGAAAAAAGACTGGAAAATTACAAGAAGAAGAGATGGAGGCAGAATGTAGATTACGCTGCACAACAAAAGTGAGTTTTGCAACACATGTTAACTGAGGCGGTACTCTTCATCAATACGCTCATCGTCACCTTGACTGCATGTGTTGACAACTGTTGGTGTGTGTGTGTGTGTGTGTGTGTGCGTGCGTGCGTGCGTGCGTGCGTGCGTGCGTGCGTGCGTGTCCTTGAGGTACAGGGTGAGTAGCCTATGCGACAGAATTATTGCATACCATCTAGAGATCAATAATTTAATTAATAGGTTAAGCAGATTTTGCTGCAGGCTCTCTCTCTCTCTCTCTCCATCTCCCTCTCTCTCTCTCTCTCTCTCTCTCCATCTCCCGCTCTCTCTCTCTCTCTCCATCTCCCTCTCTGCCTGCCGGTATACATACTATATATCTTTCTGTCACCCACCCACCCACACACACACACGCACGCACACATACACACACGCACTCCAGTCTTTTGTCGTTACACAAGAAAAATAAATAAATAAAATAAAAAGGTGATTGTTGTTGTGGTTCACTACAACAATCTGTCAACTACTCATCAACTATCCAGAAGTTGTGCTGCTGCAGGCTGGCTGGGAGGGACATCTATTATATTCTAGCTGTGCCTAGTTAACCACAACCTAACATGAAACAGCATAAGGCAGGAAGTCTAGCCACACCACTCTTCAAAATAAAACCATTATAAGTTGTTTGCCAAACTCTCAGCCAGAGAGCGGAAGATGTATGTTGGGATACGGAAACAAGGACAACTTCCTTCTATTTGGAAGCCTGTTTTATATTTTATTGTACCCTGTTTGTAAGGAAGAATACAAGAATGCTCGCCCCAAAACACGCCTCAGGTCAAATCCGGCGACCTCGGAATGGTCACCACCAGGTAGGCCTATTCCTAAATGTAACCTCAGTAAAACTAAGCCTAACCCTAACCTTAACCTCAGTAAATATATATATATATATATATATCGCGGCTCAAGAATCCACCACTCCGGAATGAAGTGTCTGGTGCTGGGAGTCACAGGTCCTCGCGGTACTCCTGGTGAGAGCAGGAGTGGACCTGGTGAGACGTAGGAGGGGCCCGGACAGGAGGCAACCCACAGAGCCTAGTCCCTCCACTTACCAGAATAGTACCTCTCAGTCCCGGCATAGTAGTTCCGGAGTGGTTCCAACGGATTGTGCGGCCCTGTCTTTCCCTAGTGAGTCTGATCGAGGGTAGCTACTGGGACGTAAGTCGGGACTTGATCACCCCGGCTGGGTCCGAGTGAGGGGTATGATGTTCGCGAGACCAGACCCACAGGAACGCACCCAGGGTGCAGGCCCGATTCCGGCGAGCCACCCCGAGTCCGAAACAGTTGAGAAATGACAGAGTTACCGTGTGGGGGTCCCTCTACTGTACCCTCTACTGTACTGTACTGTCACTGTACTGTACTGGCACACCTGAAATCACCATATATACAGTTAATATGTGCGTGTGTGTTTGTGTGTGTGTTAGGTTGCACACAGGTGGTGAAAAACAACCATGCTGTTTTCGTACCCAGACAGACATACCCAGGCAGCCAGCCAGCTACCCACACACATAGTCACTTAAGGAATTGGTTTGCACCACTTATAAAGGCGAAAGCCACAAAAAATATCTTTAAAAAATATGCACAATAAGCCATAGAAACACCGTAATAGACTTGGCCACACGCATGACGTCACAGGCGTCACACAAAGCCAGGTGTTGGAGGGGTTATAGAAAGAACATACACGGGTATGTGCCCTCAGTCCCTACACTCATTCAGAGCTACAGAATGAGCGTAGGGACTGAGGGAACATACGGGGCTAGAGGTGCTATAGCACCTCTCAAAAATGGGGGCGTCGGGCGAGTGTGTTTTGGGGGCGAGTCTTCCGGCTACCAAGAGATGAGCTGCATGGACTGCTGAGAGAAATAGCCAAACTGATTATTCTGCTGTTGCTATTGACTCTTGTTAGGTGTCATTTGATCATGGACTGGATGATTCATCCACTATTGCTATTGACTCTTGTTAGGTCAGGGTCATTTGATGGACTGGATGATTCATCCACTATTGCTATTGACTCTTGTTATAGGTGTCATTTGATGGACTGGATGATTCATCCACTAAAGTCTATCACTGAAGGTAGAAACAACGCATGCAACAATATCTCTGCTGTCGGGAGGAAACCTCATAACTCCAAAATGTTCATTTTTCAGGAAATGGAAAATATACATTTTTCAGGAAATTAAGAAAACCTTATATTTTGAAAACAAAGCAATACAGCCTCATCAAAGTTGGTGTCCAATGGAGTTAAGAGGTTTTGTCCAAATCACTTTTTACTACATTCCATTGGTTCAATATTTTCAAAGCAACACACAGACGTAAAGGGTGTTCAATAGCACTGATTTATGCCACAAAATCAAAAACCTAAAAAATGGAGTTATGAGGTTTCCTCCCGACAGAAACAATATGTTTATATACAGTATATTATAAACAGCCTGTCACCTCCTCCTCCTCCTGCTGGTTACAACACAAGCCTGGTCACAGTGTGACCGACCGTCACACACAGGTGGACACGGGGGGTGAGTGGGTCAGATGTAGTCTGGCTAATAAGCCAGACTCAAATCACACTGTCAATTTTTTTTGCCAACTGATTCGGTCTGGCTTATTAGCCAGGCTAGGTCAGATGGGATAGCAACCGGTATTCCGTTGCTGTCTGCCAGAATAGACAGGTGCAATTATGGTTTGACCCCAAAAAAATTGCAACAGAAGGTTTCTCAACTGTTTTGTGTAGTATTAGGTGTCCTTAATAACATACTAAAAGTTTACCAAAGTTTGACCATGCGAAAGGTGTCATTTTCAAGATGGCCGCCGCCAGTTCTTAAAAGACCATTACTCATCCATTATTCATCCTAGACAAGTAATTTTGGTGTCTAACCCTATGTTTTAGTTATGTAGGAATCCAATTAGCTTATATAAATTAGAGTTATGATTATAATAACTAGTGTATTTGAAAAAGTGGTTATAAGGTGGTTATAAGTGGTTTTAAAGGTTCAAAATGAACGCTTTCCAATATAAATTTACATTTATCCTTTTTCCACGTGCCATAATGCCCATCATTGGTGATTTTACTTGTAATTCAAATTATGTTGAAGCTTTCAACAATTTACTTAAGGAATAAATGCATTATTACTGTGTGGTACTGTGAAATTAGTCAAAACAGGGCCGCCACGTGAAGGCTCAGTACCGCTAACCCCTATTTTTTTTTGCTTTTTTCATACTACACCGTTCTATTTCATGGTTTCTGACCATGAGAGACTCAATGGAATACCTATTTTTATTATTGGGTGTGTCTGGACCCTTATTGTGCATATTTACAAGATGGTGGCTACCCGAAATAGTGCTTTACCATGATTTCTACCATGATTGTTGACTGTTTTGGCAAACACAAGCAATATTAATCCATTGGCTAAGATTCATGGCACAGAAGGAACATATTTTCTTGAGCTTGCATATTGTCAAAATGGCTGCAAACATGAAAAAGAAAAGAGACATTACATTTCCTGTCAGATCCTATTACCCAGGGGGGCAAACCACCCCTTTTTGGATACCTGCATTTGCCATAACATCAAAGGTTGACCACCAGAAATATCTATGACCCAATAGAATCACAACCTATATGGACACACCGGTCAATTTCTTTGCTGGAAATGCAATATGGCCACCACAATATTAGCCCCCATTAGCCTATAATGCGGGTGAATAGGGCAACATTTTTAACTGAGGGATATTTCCACGAAACTTCACAGGTTGATCAAATATATGAATACCATAATGGTTTGTATTGAAAGTTTCCATGATATCCAATATGGCCACCACAATACTAGCACCCAGAAAATAGGTTTGGCTTCTGAACCAGATGAGCTATAAATACAAACTCATGGTTTCTAACCACGAAAGATATTATTGTTCTGGGGTGTTTCTTTGCAGAAAGACATCCCTCTGGCTGTATTTTGGTTTTGTTCTACTGTTTGTTGGAATTTCCTCTGTTTATGTTGACAATCATCCCTGGCAGGGACGTGCATCGCTGAGTATGGATGGTCTCTCAGTGACGGGAATGCAGTCCCCTGTCCATCTACAGAGCCAGCCTGGCCTATGTCAATGAACAAGACAATATCATGTAGCTGTATCAAAGGCTGCCAGAAAATCTGTTCATGTGCCAGGGACTGGAGACAAGATGCAGCAGGAGCTTCACTCCATTCCTGACTGGGAATGTCTCAGATGCATGCATCATTCTGTGTGCTCTTTATGGGCCCAAAACCACTGGCTCAACTCCAGTCCGCTCCTCTGACAAGTGTCCTGCTCACTGACAAGAGTGACATCCTAGCACACTGGGAAGAGCACTTCAGTGAGGTCTTAAACAGAGAGTCCTCAATTTCCGAAGAGGATATTGCCACGATACCCCAGCTGCCAATCAAAGCTGATCTGGCTGACCCCCCCACCAGTGCAGAGACAGTGAAAGCACTCCAACAACCCACTTCTGGAAAGGCACCAGGAGGTGATGGGTTGCCTGCAGACATCTACAAGAATGGAGGCATGGCACCTGTACCAGGTAATCTGGATAGGGGGAAGTCCCTCCAGACTTCAAGGACGCATCCATAGTGCATGTTTACAAGAGGAAAGGGGACAGGGCATACTGCGATAACCATCATGGTATAGCCCTCCTGAGTCCTGAACATCACAGTAAAGATCTTAGCAAGAATCATCCTCAACCGGCTAATCAGCCATGCTGAGAATGTTGTCCCTGGATCCCAATGTGGTTTCCACGGAGGCAGAGGTACCTGTAACATGATCTTTTCCATTTGCCAGCTGCAAGAAAAGTGCAGAGAGCAGAAGGGTCTCTATATGGTGTTTGTCGACCTCACCAAGGCCTTTCACACAGTCAATCGTGAGGGCCTGTGGCAGATCCCTGGCAAGTTTGGCTGTCCAGGGACATTGATCTCTCTCATCGCGTCCTTTCATGACAGGATGCCAGCCAGAGTCCAAGATAATGGTGATGCATCCCCAGTCAGGAATGGAGTGAAGCTCCTGCTGCATCTTGTCTCCAGTCCCTGGCACATGAACAGATTTTCTGGCATAGGCCAGGCTGGCTCTAGATGGACAGGGGACCATCACTGAGAGACCATCCATACTCAGTGAAGGATGTCCGGCTTGGCGATGCACGTCCCTGCCAGGGATGATTGTCAACATAAACAGAGGAAATGCCAACAGAAACAGTAGAACAAAACCAAAATACAGCCAGAGGGATGTCTTTCTGCAAAGAAACACCCCAGAACAATAATACTTAATAGAGGGAAATTATGGCTAAAATATTTACAGTATATATCTCTCGTGGTTAGAAACCATGAGTTTGTATTTATAGCTCATCTGGTTCAGAATTTAGAGCCAAACCTATTTTCTGGGTGCTAGTATTGTGGTGGCCATATTGGATATCATGGAAACTTCCAATACAAACCATTATGGTATTCATATCTTGATCAACCTGTGAAGTTTCGTGGAAATATCCCTCAGTTAAAAATGTTGCCCTATTCACCCGCATTATAGGCTAAAGGGGGTTAATATTGTGGTGGCCATATTGGATTTCCAGCAAAGAAATTGACCGGTGTGTCCATATAGGTTGTGATTCTATTGGGTCATAGATATTTCTGGTGGACAACCTTTGATGTTATGGCAAATGCAGGTATCCAAAAAGGGGTGGTTTGCCCCCCTGGGTAATAGGATCTGACAGGAAATGTAATGTCTCTTTTCTTTTTCATGTTTGCAGCCATTTTGACAATATGCAAGCTCAAGAAAATATGTTCCTTCTGTGCCATGAATCTTAGCCAATGGATTAATATTGCTTGTGTCAACAATTGCAGTCAACAATCATGGTAGAAATCATGGTAAAGCACTATTTCGGGTAGCCACCATCTTGTAAATATGCACAATAAGGGTCCAGACACACCCAATAATAAAAATAGGTATTCCATTGAGTCTCTCATGGTCAGAAACCATTAAATAGACACCGAGTTTGCATTTCTAGCTCATCTGGTTCAGAAGTTGGAGCCAAAACCTATTTTCTTGGTGCTAATATTGTGGCGGCCATATTGTGGCGGCCATATTGGATTTCATGGAAACTTGCAATACAACATTTTTTCGTATTCATATCATTGATCAACCTGAGACGTTTCGTGGAAATATCTCTCAGTTTAAAATTTTGCCCTATTCACCCCCCATTATAACTAATAGGGGCTAATATTGGGGGCGGCCATATTGGACTTTCGCAACAAAATTTACCGAGTTGTCCATATAGGTTGTGATCCTAGGGGGTCATAGATATTATTTCTGTTGGACAACTTTGTATGTTATGACAAATGCAGGTCAACCCCCTTTGCCCCTGGCAAAGGGGGTCAGAGAGTTTTAATAGAGTCAAATATAAAATATTGGATTTCACAATGATCTGATTCTATCTCTGCCATTTTGACAAGTCCAATGGATTCACAGGCCTCAAAAACATAGGGTTAGACACAAACAATACTTGTCTACGATAAATAATGAAGGAGTTAGGCTATTTTAATGATATTTTGGCCATCTTGGACGCCATCTTGAAAATAACACCTTTCGCATGGTCAAACTTTGGTAAACTTTTAGTATGTTATTAAGGACACCTAATACTACACAAAACAGTTGAGAAACCTTCTGTTGCAATTTTTTTAGGGTAAGGTGCCTTTTTTTCATATATGCCCTCACCTAGAAACAACTAGACCGACTAGGCCTAAGTAAGGTATGCTATTATTATTGCTATAGTAGAAGCATACATATACCCTATTAGAAAGAAACCTCTCCTCACCCCTCTTATAGGCTCACAGCCATCATCATCACCATATCTCCTCTCCCATCTCCGCAGGTGTAATTTGTAATTGTAAGCACTAAGCCGGACCAACATACTTTAATTTTGAAAAACCGTGACCGGAAGCTGTTGTTTCTTACTCCGTTAGATTGACAGTAGTGGGCTAGTGGCCACTGAGACTGCGGTAGGGAGAGAGAGAGAGAGAGAGAGAGCGAGGCAGCGAGCTCAGGCTCTCAAACACAACTGCTGCCTGCAGCAGGTTTCTACAGCAGCAGCAGCAGACCCTCTCCATCAGCCATCATCATCTTCATCATCATCACCAGTTCCTCCTCCTCCTCCATCTCCTCTCCTCTTCTCTCATGACCCTGCTCCTCCGCGGCTGTAATTTCTGCAAGAAGAAGTGGTGCCTTTCTGGGAGGGGGAAAGAAACTGTGCTTTTCTGAAGTCACACAATTGGATAGGTGGTCAATTTGGTGGCCAATTTGGGGTGATTGGGCGGTGTTGTTGTAGAAGGAGTTTGGGACGCAGATTGCTGTTCCCTGGGCGGACGGACGGATAGAGAGAGAGAGAGATAGAGAGACATCCGGACAGACCGTGGATGGAGTGGAGGCGCGCGTGAAGGCGGCGGACGGGTAGAGAGGTGGAGGTGGAGTTGTCCGGTGGCCCTCCCCTCCCCACACACCCACCCACCCACCCCACTGCAGCAGAAAGAGAAACTCCGGGTGAGACAAATGGGGATATCCCCCCGTTGTTATCGTTGTTCCCCCCAATAAATATCCCTTTATATTTATAGGCATTTCAGTTTGATGAGTTTTACTGCATCAGGAGATAGTTAATAATTAAGCCTACTTTTCTTTTCCTTTTCATGTTTGCCAACGCATGAAGTTCCCATATGGGTCAGTTGTGTTTTCGTTGTGTTTGTGTGTTGTGTTCATTCATCATTTGCAGTGCAGTGTGTTTTCAAGCATTTGTCCCTTCACTTCACTATATGCCAAGTGGACATATCCTTCATGTGTGAGGATTTGTTTTGTTTGTTGTAGAAACGATCATCATAACATTAACACTCGTGTTAATTTATTTACGCCATCGCGTAAAGGTGTTTAAGTTGCCATAAAAGACCCGTTCTTTTTTGAAAGCCACGTACACCGACACGTAGCCAAGGCGAGTGCTTGAGTTCCGTAAGCTCCATATAATACGTAACCATGCAGCCAGGCAGCCTGCATGGGTAGGTCCGGTGCTTCTGTAGTCTTTGCAGGACTGCCTTGTCTGAAATTGTTTACCGAATTGCCTGAGATGATGAGATCACTGCAGTTTAGCAGTAGGTTCCCTCAGCACTACTAACCTCGCCTCACCAGGCTTTCCACCACCTCGGAGAAAACAGCACTACGGGATGAGCGTAGGGAGAGGGCACATATGGGGCTATGTAAAATCCTGTGTTAAACAGGTAGACCTATATAAAAGTCGGACACAGCCTACATTTTCCTAAATTCCTTCCACTTTTCTTTCGTCTTTTTAATATTCAGGACACTTAAGAAGTGTTTGCGGCTAATGCCTTATTCCACTTGGCTAAGTGGTGGTAATGGAATGGCAATCGCCTCTATTATTCCACCATAAGCAAACTGGCACAGAATAGATATAGGCCTATTACTGCAATATTGAAGAACAGAGACGCGATTCTGTCTATTCATTACATTATGTGAGTTTACCATTAGGCTTCTTTTTTATTCGGATGTAAATGTACGATTTCTAATGTCAATGATAAATTGTGTGTGTGTGTGTGTGTGTGTGTGTGTGTGTGTGTGTGTGTGTGTGTGTGTGTGTGTGTGTGTGTGTGTGTGTGTGTGTGTGTGTGTGTGTGGTGGGGGGGGGGGGGGGGGGTACGTAGATAAGCATTTGTGTCATAGCGGATTACGAAGAACACCCGCGTCTCACTCTCTCTCATGTATCTTGCTGCCTCTTTTGCACGCGCTGTGATTCTCTTGTAGTCTACTTGCTCTCTCTCTCTCTCTCTCTCTCTCTCTCTCTCTCTCTCTCTCTCTCTCTCTCTCTCTCTCTCTCTCTCTCTCTCTCCATCGACCACCAGAATATTGATTAGACATTGCAAGTGGGAGCAGGCATGCCGTGAGTGAATGCCCAATGCAGAGGCTGAGGGAGGGAGCTGTTCTTTCAGCACCCTTCTTTACTTTACCCCTTTCATGATGAAATGACTAGAAAAAACGCCACAAACTCTGAGCTAGAGACTCTCTCTCTCTCTCTCGTCCATGCAAACGCAATGGGCTCCTTAAAGAGCAGCCCTGTTGTGTCAGCCCATAAACCTAATATCTCCCTGGCCAACTGCATGGGAACATATGGTTACTGTAGCTTCAACATCTATATAGGCTAACTAGAGCAGTGGGGATATATACCCACGCACATTGTAATGCTGATTTACATTCAAATTATTATTATTATTATTAATGTTCTGTTCATTTTTTGTTTTTTACAAGTGTAGTAAGTAAATTGAGAAATACAAACAGAGTAACAAATACAAATACAAAAAACTAAAACAACACACACAAGAACAAAACAACACAAATCAAGACAACCAAAGAACATTCAAAACAAAACAAAAATATATATATATAAAAAATAAAAAAACAATAGTCAATATACAAATCAGTTCATGGTCACAAACATCATCCAGACAAGACAGGTTTGGCTAGTCAGGTGTGGCACAGTTGGTAGTGCTGTCGCCTCACAGCTAGAAGGTCCTGGGTTCGATTCCCGCTCGGGACGCTGTGGGTGCTGGCTGCGTGTTTCCTCCTCCGCGTCATCAGTGCCCATACCCGAGGCGGGGTTGGCGAAAGGGCCTTTCTGTGTGGAGTTTGCATGTTCTCCCCGTGTCCCCTAGGGTAGGTACCCTCACAAAAAACATGCAGTAATCCTGGTCTCTAAACTGCCTCCCCCTGGCCAGCCGGGGCGCCTGATGGAGGAACTGGTTGGAATAACGTGTTCCTTCCACGCGCTACGACGTCCAACCAGGGAAACTCCCCCCTGTCAGGTGTAAAGGAGCAACTTGGACACTCAGGCATGAGCAACGGCTCTCCCCATGTCCCCCATATATGGGGACTAGGTTGGTGTGTGTAGGTGTGTAGAGCCCAGGATCACATTAGATAATTGACACAGCCATGAGCAACGGCTCTCCCCATAATTGACACTCAGGCATGAGCAACGGCTCTCCCCATGTCCCCCATATATGGGGACTAGGTTGGCGTGTGTAGGTGTGTAGAGCCCAGGATCACATTAGATAATTGACACAGGGGTGAAAAATGGGTTACTAAATCTTGGGATAAAAATTAAAGAAAAAAGATATTTAGGCAGGGGGATAGTTTCAGGAAGGACGCCAAATAGGGAAATAATAGGGGATGGCTCTATGGGCAACTGTAACACATCTGAAATAGTATCAAATATAGCTGACCAAAAAGACTGTAAGGTTGGACAGGTCCAAAACATATGAAGAAGATTAGCTGGAGCCTGGTGGCATCTATCGCACGTTGGATCGACACTATCATAAATCCTGGCTAACCGAACCTTGGTCCAGTACACCCGGTGGAGAAATTGACATTGCAACACCCCATGTTTTAGCACATATTGATAAAGAATGAACACGATCCATAATGGCCTCCCAGGTTTCATCAGAGATTTCTTCCTCCAGGTCCTGGGCCCAAAGATTTTTATAGGCAGTGGTTGAGGGGAAATGAAGGTCAAATAAACATTCAAATGAATTATAATAAAAATGAAAGCATGCCAACCAAAGTTGTACAGAATTGTGTGTCCCAGACTGATGTGTGTCCCAGACTGATGTGTGTCCCAGACTGATGTGTGTCCCAGACTGATGCGTGTCCCAGACTGATGTGTGTCCCAGACTGATGCGTGTCCCAGACTGATGTGTGTCCCAGACTGATGCGTGTCCCAGACGGATGTGTGTCCCAGACTGATGTGTGTCCCAGACTGATGTGTGTCCCAGACTGATGTGTGTCCCAGACTGATGCGTGTCCCAGACTGATGCGTGTCCCAGACTGATGCGTGTCCCAGACTGATGTGTGTCCCAGACTGATGTGTGTCCCAGACTGATGCGTGTCCCAGACTGATGTGTGTCCCAGACTGATGTGTGTCCCAGACTGATGCGTGTCCCAGACTGATGTGTGTCCCAGACTGATGCGTGTCCCAGACTGATGCGTGTCCCAGACTGATGTGTGTCCCAGACTGATGTGTGTCCCAGACTGATGTGTGTCCCAGACTGATGTGTGTCCCAGACTGATGTGTGTCCCAGACTGATGTGTGTCCCAGACTGATGTGTGTCCCAGACTGATGCGTGTCCCAGACTGATGTGTGTCCCAGACTGATGCGTGTCCCAGACTGATGTGTGTCCCAGACTGATGTGTGTCCCAGACTGATGCGTGTCCCAGACTGACGTGTGTCCCAGACTGATGCGTGTCCCAGACTGATGTGTGTCCCAGACTGATGTGTGTCCCAGACTGATGTGTGTCCCAGACTGACGTGTGTCCCAGACTGATGTGTGTCCCAGACTGATGTGTGTCCCAGACTGATGTGTGTCCCAGACTGATGTGTGTCCCAGACTGATGTGTGTCCCAGACTGACGTGTGTCCCAGACTGATGTGTGTCCCAGACTGATGTGTGTCCCAGACTGATGTGTGTCCCAGACTGATGTGTGTCCCAGACTGATGTGTGTCCCAGACTGATGTGTGTCCCAGACTGATGTGTGTCCCAGACTGATGTGTGTCCCAGACTGATGGCCAATTCGTTCCACTGGAAGAACAATCCACAGTGGGTTACATTGGACTTTAAACACTGTGTCAGTGACTTCTTGAATGAAATTGTCATCCTGGCCTGAAGATTTATTGTCTCTACTAAGACTGGAGAGATGTGGGGGACTCCTTTTTAAGTGGTGCAAACCACTTCCTTAAGTGAGTACGTGTGTGGGTGCCTGCCTGCCTGGCTGGCTGCCTGGGTATGTATGTAGGTATGAGCACGAAAACAGCATGGTTGTTTTTCACCACCTGTGCGCAACCTAACACACACACAAACACACACGCACATATTAACTGTATATATGGTGATTTCAGGTGTGGCAGTACAGTACAGTACAGCGACAGTACAGTACAGTACAGTAGAGGGTACAGTAGAGGGACACCCACACGGTAACTCTGTCATTTCTCAACCGTTCCGGACGCGGGGCGGCTCGCCGGAATCGGACCGGCACCCTGAGTGCGTTCCTGTGGGTCTGGAACCCCCCCTCCCCCCCGGGGACCCCCACACGGAGTTGCACCACTTACTTCACACGGGTGTGATTTTTTATTGGGAATATAGGAGCTATTTAATACTTAAAACAAACAAACTAATTTCAGCACTTTAAATATATGAACATTAAAAACCCTACTTAATCGTTAGATGGGTAACGTTAGCTCTGCAAGCTTGAAATGTGCTCTGCTCATTTCTGTATCCTTTGCTTTTGAAAGGAAAATGCATGTGGTCTCCGAGGCTAACTTCTGTAGGACAGACAATGTTTGTCCCTTTAGGAGAGATAGTGCCGTTTGTCTCTGTAGGGCAGACAGTTAGTTCCATTTGTCTCAGAAAATGTTTGCTGTTTGTCCCAGTAGGACACACACTGTGCTGTTGTCTCTATAGACAGTGTGTCTCTTTAGGACATATCGCTGTTTGTCTTTTTGAACAGCTGCAGCTGCTCCTTACCCTGGCCTGTTCTTTACTGTTCTTGTCCACTGTGTTCACTGACACTTTGTTCAATTCAATTCAAACTAGAAAAGTCGCAATGTGTGGTTGCCGCAATCGCTTATATAGGCTTATGTCACGTCACCCCTGCGATCATGCGTAAGTAATTTGGGGGTTGGTGAACATGCATTAAGGTTGGATGAACATGCATTAAGGTTGGCGAACATGCATTAAGGTTGGCGAACATGCATTAAGGTTGGTGAACATGCATTAAGGTTGGCGAACATGTATTAAGGTTGGCCAACATGCATTAAGGTTGGCGAACATGCATTAAGGTTGGCGAACATGCATTAAGGTTGGCGAACATGCATTAAGGTTGGGAACATGCATTAAGGTTGGCGAACATGCATTAAGGTTGGCGAACATGCATTAAGGTTGGCGAACATGCATTAAGGTTGGCGAACATGCATTAAGGTTGGCGAACATGCATTAAGGTTGGCGAACATGCATTAAGGTTGGAGAACATGCATTAAGGTTGGCGAACATGCATTAAGGTTGGGAACATGCATTAAGGTTGGCGAACATGCATTAAGGTTGGCGAACATGCATTAAGGTTGGCAAACATGCATTAAGGTTGGCGAACATGCATTAAGGTTGGCGAACATGCGCTGCTCCCGTGCTTGCGGTTGTGTTGCTCTAGACAGTATCTGGAGTAAGTACATAAAACTTGAACACTGCAAAGTCCCTCGGGCCACTAGGGAGTATAGGATCATTGAACAAATGGACTTCCCCAAAGCTAGCAAGAGAACGTCTCTCTGCAGTACTTTCTGGGTACATCCAAACCTCTCCCTGGGCCTGTACCGCCATGTTCCTCCTGTTCTGCCACACTGGCATTTTGTTGCTTGTACCAATATGAGTAGTTAGTTGTCTCCACCAGGCCGAAGGCATGGGGAGAGAGTATGTTTTGCACTCCGTCCGTGTGTGTGTCCGTCCTTCCGTCCGTCTGTGTACAGCTAATCTCCGGCACCGTTAACCCGGTCGATGCCAAACTTTGCACACACACTCCCTGGATGCCAACGATGAACCTCTGCCCCACATTTTCCAGAACGGCCTGTTATAGCGCCACCATGAGGCAGCTTTTCAAATTTTTTACCTAAAACTGCACCGATCTGCGTGAAACGTTGCATGCACACTCCCTAGAGGCCAAGGACAAACCTTTGACCTGCATTTTCCGCATCTGCCTTTTATAGCGCCACCAGGAGGCCGACTTTTGTAAAACTCATTTTTTGATATTACTCCTCCAGATTCTGTCCAAAAATCTCACAAATCGTTACACAGTATCTCTATGGTCATGTGCTCAAGTCGGATCTGCCTGATATTTCATATTCCATCCTAATTGGCTATAATTGGCTTTCACAGTTTGCAAGATTGCCCCGTTTTGAACAAAAGCCTCAAATCATGAACGCAGCGTGCAATTTTCGTCAAATCTTTCTCACATTTTCTTACTAGGCTGAGGAATATATCCCACCCTTTTCACATTGGCCTGTTATAGCGCCACCAACAGGTTGATTTTTGCAAAACACATTTTTGGAACAAAATGCCTTAAATCATCCAATTGCCATCAAAGGCGTATGAAGAAATGGCACCCTTTTCACATTGGCCTATTATAGCTCCACCAGGAGGCCACAACCCGACCTGCCCTGGTGGAGACCTGTGCCCCGAGGGGCACTTTTTCTAGTTATATATAAACCCAAATGATTCTTCCTGATTCTTCTGCAGTATCTTTCCTTCTTTGTGGCGGTTGAGTAAAAGCACTTGCTTCATCGCGAAGCAAGCTCGCTGAAAATGACCGATGTATACAAGCTGAAAATAACCGATGTATACAAGCTTTAGTGGGTTATTCCAAACACCTGGCCAGACAGAACAATCAGTCTTCTAAAGCTGGACTTTAAACTCATTCAGTGCCACCTGGTGGACACCAGTTTTGGCCCTCGTTGCCACCGAAGCCCATTTATAAAAGAAAGAAAATGTAAATCTATTGTGCATGTCATGTGCATGTCATCACCTGCACACCAGATTAGAGCAATTTTCAAAATATGGATTAAAAAGGAAAAAAAATAAAAAAATATCAAAAGGGCGTCCAAAGGCGCCAATGGCACCCTGGGACACAAAGGGGAGGCGTCCAAAGGCGTCCTGTGGCACTGAGACGTGAGGCTGCTTTAATCTAAAAATGTAGAAAAACTAACTTACTAAAAAACTAAAAAAACGAACTACCGAACATCTACTGTACTCTCCACAAGACCAAACTGTAATCTAATAAATGACAAATCATCATGCCCACAGTCCTGTGATGTTGGACACCACAGTCCTGTGATGTCGGACATGAGGAAACAAGGGATGCAGGGAATTACATAACTGTGACAAAACACAGTCTAGGAACGCTGGGAAAGGAGACAGTAGGAGAGACAGACAGTAGTAGGGAGACTGAAAGGAGACAGTAGGAGAGACAGACAGTAGTAGGGAGACTGAAAGGAGACAGTAGGAGAGACAGACAGTAGTAGGGAGACTGAAAAGAGACAGTAGGAGAGACAGACAGTAGTAGGGAGACTGAAAGGGGACAGTAGGAGAGACAGACAGTAGTAGGGAGACTGAAAGGAGACAGTAGGAGAGACAGACAGTAGTAGGGAGACTGAAAGGAGACAGTAGGAGAGACAGACAGTAGTAGGGAGACTGAAAGGAGACAGTAGGAGAGACAGACAGTAGTAGGGAGACTGAAAGGAGACAGTAGGAGAGACAGACAGTAGTAGGGAGACTGAAAGGAGACAGTAGGAGAGACAGACAGTAGTAGGGAGACTGAAAAGAGACAGTAGGAGAGACAGACAGTAGTAGGGAGACTGAAAGGAGACAGTAGGAGAGACAGACAGTAGTAGGGAGACTGAAAGGAGACAGTAGGAGAGACAGACAGTAGTAGGGAGACTGAAAGGAGACAGTAGGAGAGACAGACAGTAGTAGGGAGACTGAAAGGAGACAGTAGGAGAGACAGACAGTAGTAGGGAGACTGAAAGGAGACAGTAGGAGAGACAGACAGTAGTAGGGAGACTGAAAGGAGACAGTAGGAGAGACAGACAGTAGTAGGGAGACTGAAAGGAGACAGTAGGAGAGACAGACAGTAGTAGGGAGACTGAAAGGAGACAGTAGGAGAGACAGACAGTAGTAGGGAGACTGAAAGGGGACAGTAGAAGAGACAGACAGTAGTAGGGAGACTGAAAGGGGACAGTAGGAGAGACAGACAGTAGTAGGGAGACTGAAAGGAGACAGTAGGAGAGACAGACAGTAGTAGGGAGACTGAAAGGAGACAGTAGGAGAGACAGACAGTAGTAGGGAGACTGAAAGGAGACAGTAGGAGAGACAGACAGTAGTAGGGAGACTGAAAGGAGACAGTAGGAGAGACAGACAGTAGTAGGGAGACTGAAAGGAGACAGTAGGAGAGACAGACAGTAGTAGGGAGACTGAAAGGAGACAGTAGGAGAGACAGACAGTAGTAGGGAGACTGAAAGGGGACAGTAGGAGAGACAGACAGTAGTAGGGAGACTGAAAGGAGACAGTAGGAGAGACAGACAGTAGTAGGGAGACTGAAAGGAGACAGTAGGAGAGACAGACAGTAGTAGGGAGACTGAAAGGAGACAGTAGGAGAGACAGACAGTAGTAGGGAGACTGAAAGGAGACAGTAGGAGAGACAGACAGTAGTAGGGAGACTGAAAGGAGACAGTAGGAGAGACAGACAGTAGTAGGGAGACTGAAAGGAGACAGTAGGAGAGACAGACAGTAGTAGGGAGACTGAAAGGAGACAGTAGGAGAGACAGACAGTAGTAGGGAGACTGAAAGGAGACAGTAGGAGAGACAGACAGTAGTAAGGAGGGAGACTGAAAGGAGACAGTAGGAGAGACAGACAGTAGTAGGGAGACTGAAAGGAGACAGTAGGAGAGACAGACAGTAGTAAGGAGGGAGACTGAAAGGAGACAGTAGGAGAGACAGACAGTAGTAGGGAGACTGAAAGGAGACAGTAGGAGAGACAGACAGTAGTAAGGAGGGAGACTGAAAGGAGACAGTAGGAGAGACAGACAGTAGTAGGGAGACTGAAAGGAGACAGTAGGAGAGACAGACAGTAGTAAGGAGGGAGACTGAAAGGAGACAGTAGGAGAGACAGACAGTAGTAGGGAGACTGAAAGGGATAAAGTGTATGACAGAAAGGGGACAGTAGGAGAGACAGACAGTAGTAGGGAGACTGAAAGGAGACAGTAGGAGAGACAGACAGTAGTAGGGAGACTGAAAGGAGACAGTAGGAGAGACAGACAGTAGTAGGGAGACTGAAAGGAGACAGTAGGAGAGACAGACAGTAGTAGGGAGACTGAAAGGAGACAGTAGGAGAGACAGACAGTAGTAGGGAGACTGAAAGGGGACAGTAGGAGAGACAGACAGTAGTAGGGAGACTGAAAGGAGACAGTAGGAGAGACAGACAGTAGTAGGGAGACTGAAAGGAGACAGTAGGAGAGACAGACAGTAGTAGGGAGACTGAAAGGAGACAGTAGGAGAGACAGACAGTAGTAGGGAGACTGAAAGGAGACAGTAGGAGAGACAGACAGTAGTAGGGAGACGGTAGGAGAGACAGACAGTAGTAGGGAGACTGAAAGGAGACGGTAGGAGAGACAGACAGTAGTAGGGAGACTGAAAGGAGACAATAGGAGAGACAGACAGTAGTAGGGAGACTGAAAGGAGACAGTAGGAGAGACAGACAGTAGTAGGGAGACTGAAAGGGGACAGTAGGAGAGACAGACAGTAGTAGGGAGACTGAAAGGAGACAGTAGGAGAGACAGACAGTAGTAGGGAGACTGAAAGGGGACAGTAGGAGAGACAGACAGACAGTAGTAGGGAGACTGAAAGGAGACAGTAGGAGAGACAGACAGTAGTAGGGAGACTGAAAGGAGACAGTAGGAGAGACAGACAGACAGTAGTAGGGAGACTGAAAGGAGACAGTAGGAGAGACAGACAGTAGTAGGGAGACTGAAAGGAGACAGTAGGAGAGACAGACAGTAGTAGGGAGACTGAAAGGAGACGGTAGGAGAGACAGACAGTAGTAGGGAGACTGAAAGGAGACAGTAGGAGAGACAGACAGTAGTAGGGAGACTGAAAGGAGACAGTAGGAGAGACAGACAGTAGTAGGGAGACTGAAAGGAGACAGTAGGAGAGACAGACAGTAGTAGGGAGACTGAAAGGAGACAGTAGGAGAGACAGACAGTAGTAGGGAGACTGAAAGGAGACAGTAGGAGAGACAGACAGTAGTAGGGAGACTGAAAGGAGACAGTAGGAGAGACAGACAGTAGTAGGGAGACTGAAAGGAGACAGTAGGAGAGACAGACAGTAGTAGGGAGACTGAAAGGAGACAGTAGGAGAGACAGACAGTAGTAGGGAGACTGAAAGGAGACAGTAGGAGAGACAGACAGCAGTAGGGAGACTGAAAGGAGACAGTAGGAGAGACAGACAGTAGTAGGGAGACTGAAAGGAGACAGTAGGAGAGACAGACAGTAGTAGGGAGACTGAAAGGAGACAGTAGGAGACACAGACAGTAGTAGGGAGACTGAAAGGAGACAGTAGGAGAGACAGACAGACAGTAGTAGGGAGACTGAAAGGAGACAGTAGGAGAGACAGACAGTAGTAGGGAGACTGAAAGGAGACAGTAGGAGAGACAGACAGTAGTAGGGAGACTGAAAGGAGACAGTAGGAGAGACAGACAGTAGTAGGGAGACTGAAAGGAGACAGTAGGAGAGACAGACAGTAGTAGGGAGACTGAAAGGGGACAGTAGGAGAGACAGACAGTAGTAGGGAGACTGAAAGGAGACAGTAGGAGAGACCGACAGTAGTAGGGAGACTGAAAGGAGACAGTAGGAGAGACAGACAGTAGTAGGGAGACTGAAAGGAGACAGTAGGAGAGACAGACAGTAGTAGGGAGACTGAAAGGAGACAGTAGGAGAGACAGACAGTAGTAGGGAGACTGAAAGGAGACAGTAGGAGAGACAGACAGTAGTAGGGAGACTGAAAGGAGACAGTAGGAGAGACAGACAGTAGTAGGGAGACTGAAAGGGGACAGTAGGAGAGACAGACAGTAGTAGGGAGACTGAAAGGGGACAGTAGGAGAGACAGACAGTAGTAGGGAGACTGAAAGGAGACAGTAGGAGACACAGACAGTAGTAGGGAGACTGAAAGGAGACAGTAGGAGAGACAGACAGTAGTAGGGAGACTGAAAGGAGACAGTAGGAGAGACAGACAGTAGTAGGGAGACTGAAAGGAGACAGTAGGAGAGACAGACAGTAGTAGGGAGACTGAAAGGGATAAAGTGTATGACAGAAAGGAGACAGTAGGAGAGACAGACAGAAGTTGGGAGACTGAAAGGAGACAGTAGGAGAGACAGACAGTAGTAGGGAGACTGAAAGGAGACAGTAGGAGAGACAGACAGTAGTAGGGAGACTGAAAGGGATAAAGTGTATGACAGAAGCTGAGAGGGAGACAGTGTAGCAAAGACAGACTGTAGGAAATATGATATGGAAACAGTATAGGAGAGACAGACAATAGAGCGTCGCAGTCCCGCCCCCTTTCATGACGACGCCAGGCCCAGGAAATTGTTTCCAATGCATTTTTCCCATAGACATTTCAAAACGTATTTATTTAAAGACCTTATAAGCGTCGTGCAAAGCCAACTCTTGTCGTGACAAATCATGACAACAAACACAATATTTTGGACCAAACAAATAATTACAAAGAAGAAAAACAACAAAAAAAGTGTTGTAACCTGCCGTTTTCTTCTTCTTTCTAATTATTTGTTGTCATGATTTGTCACGACAAGAGTTGGCTTTGTCCGCGGCGTAAACGTCTTTAAATACTTTCTGAAAAGTCTATGAGGAAAATGAACGGCGATTTCTTTTCCGGGTCTCTCGAGGGGAGGAAAGCCGAGAGGAAGACTGTCAGGATTTGACACAAACCGTGTGTGTGTGTGTGTGTGTGTGTGTGTGTGTGTGCGCGCGTGCGTGCGTGCGTGCGTGCACATGTGTGTGTGCGTGTGTTCTCTGGCTAATTGGCTGACAAATGCAATTTGTCTGACTCTTAACACATCCTACCCCTTTAATTCTCTCGTTCTCTGTTTCCTCTCTCCTTGTCCCCTCCTTGATGCCTTAGACAATGTTATTGTTAAGCCACGTGATTGTAATTGAATAAAAGCCTAAATTGTAATTGTTAAATGCTGGGGCCATTTAGTTGTGAGATCCAGTCGCCCGGGGGCCTGTTTACCCTGTCCTGAATGGGTCTGGTTATTTCAAGTGGACTCTGTCAGCTTTAATTCCCTCCGTCTTTTACATTATCTATTAAGAGTTGTTCGATTCAGTTCAAAAGCTTGTCTTCCTGTTGTCTGACCAATGCAGTCCTTCTGAGATATTGCGACTACTATGTAGTCTACTACTATTGCTATTGCTGGTACTGCTGCTCCAATACTATTACTGCTGCTCAAAGTTGACTTAATTGTACTTCACAATAAATAATAATGATAAAATAAATAAACATTATAATAAAAATTTGATAGATATAGATCATCATACTATAATTAAGTCAATTAAGTCTGAATGTGTGTCTGTCAGAAACACCACCGTAGCTCCTCACCGCCTGCACCAATCGCTCCCACTTTTCACACAGGCATTGACCATAATAACATGGAGGTCTTAACGAAGCCCTTTTTCCAATTTAACAAATCATAAATTAATAATGAATTTATTAGTGAATTAAAAATGCGAAAACGCACCCAGGGCGCAGTACCCCCCGCGCGGCAAGTATTTATCTTAATGAACGGCAATTAAAGATATTTATGGGGGGGGCAATATCTCACAACGGGTAAGGACTAGTATATATAATATATCAGATATAGATGCTACCACTACTCCTTCCACAAGAGATAACTACAAATAAATTATAAACTATTTGTATAGCACATTTTATTTCTTAATAATGGACTTTGTATTTTATTGTCAGGATTATCCCTCACACTTCCATAAGAGAAGATAATGTAAGGATTTAGTTCTGTCAAGCTGTGAAGGAAAGGTTGCACACTGTAACTCAGCTCCCAGAAGAAAGTGTATTCAAGTTTAAGCAACGTTTGGACCACTGTGGGTCATCGTCAGGTCTGGTTGGGATGTGTGTACTTCCCTTTGGACTCTATCTCAAGCTGTCATATGTGGTCATGGTTTTGCGTATAGCAGTGGTGTGGGGGTCAATAAATGGCAAATGTCGCATGTGAGGTCATGAATAATGTTGCTAAATAAACTTGATTGAACAACTTGAATTTAACACATTATTGACAGCTCCACACGTCCCAAACTCTTCTCCCTTCTGGCCCCAAAACTGTGGAATGCACTTCCCGTTGCAATCAGAACTGCAGCATCACTCCCGATCTTCCTCCGTAGTCTGAAAACCCACCTTTTCAGACTCCATCATGGCCCATAGCACTTACCCTACCCCCTTAGACAGCACTTTTTAGACTTAGATAGCATTTGAAACAGACTTATAGCATGTCATGTAGACAGCACAATACTTGCATTGTATGTAGTCATAGCACTTCATAGTATATATGTACAGCATAGTATAGCATATATGTATAGTTTATATGTATAGTGTCATTATATAGATATGTTCTAGTTACGTTCTTAGCTTACGCATGTTTCTTGATAAATGCATTTTACATATGTGATGTATTCCCATGTTTTTGTTCTTGCTTAATGTAAATCGCTCTGGATTTAGAGCGTCTGCTAAATGCCTAAATTGTAAATTGTACAGTACACGGCATGCAGTTTCCTGAGGTAGCTACGAGAGACCTCGTGTTGCTGGGGTTCCCTAACTTTTCCTTGCCAAAGGGCACCCATGTACAGTAGCCACGCCCCCCACTTTGGAAAAATCCATACCTACAGAAGCTAATGTGTCATTTAAGGGTGCCATTTAGCAAGGCACTGTCTGAAATCCATCCTTCTCTTTCACTGTGCATCTGACTGGCTGAGCGCTTCGGCTAATCGCCCCGGAGATGTCGATGTGACTGTTCTCTTGAAAAACGGTGGTTTTGTGGCCAACCAGTCGGAGAGCTGTCCGGTCAGG
Source organism: Electrona antarctica (assembly GCF_951216825.1). Taxonomy (NCBI): domain Eukaryota; kingdom Metazoa; phylum Chordata; class Actinopteri; order Myctophiformes; family Myctophidae; genus Electrona; species Electrona antarctica. The sequence continues at coordinate 9,341,360 of NC_136810.1, read as the reverse complement.
TCTGACTGATGATCAATAACCTCATGGCATTGATTCAACAAATGACCGGTCCTCTTAGGCTCTGGGCCATATCTACATTAAGCAGAGTGAGCAGAGATTTGTCCAATAATGTTCCTCCTTTCCTACTGCTTTGAATTGCTGTCTGACAGACACATTTTAACTACTACTCGCTTTAAGAAACGCTGGAGGCTCACGCTGTTCCAAACATGATCCAACGTCACAGTCAATAATAGTACCGTGATGGAGACAACTATGATGCCTTGCTTAAATGCTATGTTCTTGTGACATTCTGAACAACTGTCCACAGGCCCTTTCTCATTTGGCTTACGGTCAAATTATGGCACTGGGGTTTTTAATTCTCAGCACTGTTT
>NC_136810.1:9332202-9340789 GCF_951216825.1 Electrona antarctica | reverse complement strand
CGTTGTCCTCTCTCGTGTCCTCTCTCTCTTATCTATGAGGTCCATTTCATTGCTGTCGGGCAGAAACCTCGTATCTCCTCGCAACCCCCTACTTCGTGTAATAGAATGTTGTTTTTTCTAGAGTAGACTAATATAAGATACTAGTTTTGGGGCATACAAGGTTTCCCCCCAATACAACCACAACGATATCTATCAGTGTTATTGGGTTATTGCTGGGAGGTATTGATCAGGTGTGTTTTAAGCTACAGACATTCATTCACATGCTGTCGCCTCTCCCTTCCTCTCTCTTCCTCTCTACTGCTCTTCTTTCCTGCTGCTTTATTCTCATCCCTCTGCCTCTCCCTTCCTCTCTCTTCCTCTCTACTGCTCTTCTTTCCTGCTGCTTTATTCTCATCCTCTGCTCTCCCTTCCTCTCTCTTCCTCTCTACTGCTCTTCTCTCCTGCTGCTTTATTCTCATCCTCTGCTCTCCCTTCCTCTCTCTACCTCTCTACTGCTCTTCTTTCCTCTGCTTTATTCTCATCCTCTGCTCTCCCTTCCTCTCTCTTCCTCTCTACTGCTCTTCTTTCCTGCTGCTTTATTCTCATCCTCTGTTCTCCCTCTCTTTTTCCTATATCGTGCCGTCCATTCTCCTGATTCCTCCAGTCACACAGCTGTCCTCTGCGTGCATGAACAGTCACACACGTAGCCAAACAGTGCAGCTATATTGGGTCATGTACGTACGGAACACATTGGCTGCCAGACTTGACCCTTGCCAGATGGCACTCCCTCCCTGCCCACGGCTGCAGCCGGATGTTTTACTCTGAAGGACCCTCAATCACCCCACAGTGAACCGGAAGCATGCAGAATCTCCTAAGCAATTATTTTTAAAGTCACCCGAAGCATTAATATTGTAGTGCGATCTATCATAAACCACTATAAAGGCCCACAGGACGTAATAGGATGATAGGACGTAAATATACATACAGTATTTGGTGTACCTGCATGGTCTTGTTACGACCTGTGGTTACACAACACTCATTGCCGCACACGGAGCACGACGGTTCAGTGATAGAGCGGTTGTTTAGGAATCACAAGATTCCCGGGGGCAGGGTGGCACAGTCGGTAGTGCTGTCGCCTCACAGCTAGGTTCGATTCCCGCTGGGTTCGATTCCCGCTGGGGACGCTATGGGCGCGGGGTCTGTGTTCTCTCCTCCGTGTCATCAGTGCCCATACCTGAGGCGGGGCTTGGCGAAAGGGCCTCTCTGTGTGGAGTTTGCATGTTCTCCCCTTGTCCCCTATAGGGTACTGTAGGTACCCTCACAAAAAACATGCAGTAATCCTGGTCTCTAAACTACCTCCCCCTGGCTAGCCGGGGCGCCTGATGGAGGGGAAAGGAACTGGTGGGAATAACGTGTTCCTTCCACGCGCTATGTCCGGCCCAGGGAAACTCCCCCCTGTCAGGTGAAAAGAAGCAGCTTGGACTCCTCATGCATAGAAGGAAGCATGAGGTCAGTCTGCTGCCCCCCAGATTGGCAGAGGAAATGTAGTACCCAGGATTACATTAGATTATTGATACTGGGTGAAAAAATGGGTTGCAAAATCGTGGGATAAAATGTTTTAGTAAAGGAAGCACAAGATTCCCGCCTGGGTCAGATGCCCAACTGGCATCAGGTTGGAATGTCCCGAGTTGAACTTGCTTTGTGCATTGTGTCTATAGCACTGTAAATTAGCTGATTTACAAGCTTGCAGCGCATCTCAACGCAACGACTTGTGGGCTTGTAGATCTGCAATTTTCAGGCGCATAACTTCTCCTCACAAGCAGGTTGGGGTCATGCATGGCTACCTGTAGGCCTACAGCACCTCTCTTATTATATAAACTAGTCCATACCCGGGGATGTGCCAGCTCTCTCTCTCCCACAACCATGAGAAGTTGACGTTTAAGCTAAGCTATGTGTGCTATTAACACAACCTGGATTTGAACATTGCACATCATCAATACGAAGATGATATATCCAAAGCGCCCTCCCGCTCATAAAATGCAGTGTGTGTGGAGTGGACACGGGCTGTAAATAAATGTCCTTTATAAGTTTGCACGCATGCGCATTTTGATCATCCCATAGCTTGCGGGGTTGTAACCACAGCGATGACAGTTCCCATATACCCCGAATTCCGAATCCCTGTTGTTTACAACAAAAATGCTAATAAGCAGCTCACATTTTGGGAAAGTGAAAAGCAGGCGTTGTGGTTGACCATACGACAATAAGCCTCTCCAACCTACTTCTTTTTTATCTCTCTGCCTTCACGTCACATCTTGTTTAGTTTGTTGATGACAAACTACTTGACAATGTTTACCAAGTTAGCTTGTTGTACAAATTGTGTTTGACATCTCTCTCTACTGCTTCAAGGGACATGGAAGGACTATTTTAGACCGACATGTCAGATGTAGAAGTACTTTAGAATGAAAGACAGGTAAGATAGATAGATAGGTAGGTAGGTAGGTAGGTAGGTAGGTAGGTAGGTAGATAGATAGATAGGTAGGTAGGTAGGTAGGTAGGTAGGTAGGTAGGTAGGTAGGTAGGTAGGTAGGTAGGTAGGTAGGTAGGTAGGTAGGTAGGTAGATAGATAGATAGATAGGTAGGTAGGTAGGTAGGTAGGTAGGTCAGTCGGTAGATAGGTAGGTAGGTAGGTAGGTCGGTCGGTCGGTCGGTCGGTAGGTAGGTAGATATAGATAGATAGGTAGGTAGGTAGGTAGGTAGGTAGATATAGATAGGTAGGTAGGTAGATATAGATAGGTAGGTAGGTAGGTAGGTAGATAGATAGGTAGGTAGGTAGGTAGGTAGGTAGGTAGGTAGGTAGGTAGGTAGGTAGATAGATAGATAGATAGATAGATAGATAGGTAGGTAGGTAGGTAGGTCAGTCGGTAGATAGGTAGGTAGGTCGGTCGGTCGGTCGGTCGGTCGGTAGGTAGATATAGATAGGTAGGTAGGTAGGTAGATATAGATAGGTAGGTAGGTAGGTAGGTAGTTAGGTAGGTAGGTAGGTAGGTAGGTAGGTAGGTAGGTAGGTAGGTAGGTAGGTAGGTGATGAGTAGATGGATAAATGATAGATAGGAGTAGATGGATGAGATGAAATAATAACAACGTGTCATTGTGTAGCTGAAGGCTCTGCCGACACTAACATTATTCTCTTCTCATTACTGAGTGTGACTCATTGTTCTCTGCCTCTTTCTGTCTCTAAAAACAAACACCAGACTAACAACACACCTACAGCTATTCACAATGCAAGATTTTATTGAGAGAGATTTGTCAGTAACATTTGCCTTATCAGACAAAATCAACATGCTATGAAATAACTCAGTATAGCACGGTCACGGTCAACCATTGTTTGATTTCGGTTTTATAGTCTCTCTTGTCTCTCTGTCCTCAGTTTCCTGTTTCTCTACTAACATAAGAAAATAGCAAAAACTGCCCAGAACAAATATTCAGAACTGGACAGACATCAGAATAGACCTTTCCAACCAATCACAGCCAACAATTCGTTAATGAGCCATCACTCAGGAAGGAGAGGAGTAAGGATAGTACAGGGGTAAACAGTTCCTGCCCACCACCACCTGGGGTTGGACCCCTCCGTGATGTGGTGCATGGCTGGGCGCTCCACCACCTGGGGTTGGACCCCTCCGTGATGTGGTGCATGGGGTTGGACCCCTCCGTGATGTGGTGCATGGGGTTGGACCCCTCCGTGATGTGGTGCCCACCACCACCTGGGGTTGGACCCCTCCGTGATGTGGTGCATGGCTGGGCGCTCCACCACCTGGGGTTGGACCCCTCCGTGATGTGGTGCATGGCTGGGCGCTCCACCACCTGGGGTTGGACCCCTCCGTGATGTGGTGCATGGCTGGGCGCTCCACCACCTGGGGTTGGACCCCTCCGTGATGTGGTGCATGGCTGGGCGCTCCAACAATAATAATAATTAATTGCATTTTATAGTGCTCAAAGCGCTTTACAAATGGTTCATTCATTCATACATTGGGAGGTGAAGCGGCGAACAGTCGACGCCAGCGTCCTCACTTCCCACATTCAGACACCAATGGTGGCAAGCTCACACCGACCAACTCATTGGAGGCAATGTAGGGTTCAGTGTCTTGCCCAAGGACACTTCGACATGTGGACAGGAGGAGCCGGGAATCGAACCGCCGACCCAGGGATCATTGGACGACCTGCTCTACCTCCTGAGCCACAGCCGCTCCAACAAACACAATAGGCCATGTTCACAGTTCACACGTGGGAGGGTGGCACAGGAGGGCATTATCTGTGACTGCAATATAGTGACTCAGCGGAACTGGGAGGGATAACTCCATATGTGTTTGTTCTGCCCTCCAGTTGAAACTCTTCACGTGTATCCAAGGAGACATGGTTATCTGTACACCCTCCCCCAGAACAAACAGCACTGTATAGGGGCTGACACTGACAGGTACTATACAAACGTGGTGGGAATTGGCATTATCAAGTAAATTGAATCTCATCTCTGGTCCTCTCATCTCCTGTTGATTTCCTTTCCCTCTTCTCTTCTCTTCTCTTCTCTTCTCTTCTCTTCTCTTCTCTTCTCTTCTCTTCTCTTCTCTTCTCTTCTCTTCTCTTCTCTTCTCTTCTCTCCTCTCCTCTCCTCTCCTCTCCTCTCCTCTCCTCTCCTCTCCTCTCCTCTCCTCTCCTCTCCTCTCCTCTCCTCTCCTCTCCTCTCCTCTACTAATGTGCCATCAGCAGTTGACAGCAGACTGCACTGCAGCACTCTCTCTTTAATTGGACCCACAGACACTTAAGCACAATAGAGTCATACACACACATTACTGTACACTTAACCACATACATACAGTACATACATACACATACTGTACATACGCACTTACAGTATACACACACATTAAATGCACACATACTGGATATTATGCTCATGCTCGTCTTATACTATAATATAATACATCCATGCTGTATATGCATGCACATACTGTATACACAAATACAGTATGTGCATATACACATCCCTATATACACACACATACAGATACAGACACACCGGTGCACAAAAATACGTGAAACGCACGCACGCACGCACGCACGCACGCACGCACGCACGCACGCACACATGCACGCACACACACACACATTCCTTTCTCATTAATTGTACCCTCCGCTATGGTGGCGCACGCCTCCGCTGCTTACGAGACATGGGGAGTTGAGGGAAATGGGGAACGGCAGAGATGAGAGGAGAGAAGACACTGAGTGATCAAAGAGGAGGAGACAAGGAAACGGAGGGAGCGGAGGAGGAGGAGAAGAGATGAGGGGATGGTGAAGGGAGAGAGAGAGGAGCAGAGGTGGGGGGGTTGGGGGGGCTGATGAGTCACAAATCACCGATGTCGTATTATTTAGTAGTTTTGTTGAGAAGAGAGAGGAACTAGAGACAGAGAGAGATATGGGGGAGAGAGAGTGGTGTGGTGGTTGGAGGGGGTTAGCAGTTAGCACTTGGCAGATGCTGCTACTATTTATAGGAGGTTCCTGAGCACAAGTATGTATGTTTGTTCATCTTAACTGAGCAGTGAATGTAATGTGAACTGAAGTGGTCAGGAGGTGCACGCACATCCCGGGTAAATTCAACGGGTGCTCGAACAAAAAAGAACAGACTGAAAAAGGAAGAATAACCGTTTTGAAAGCTCCCCAAAAACTTTATTTACCAAGGCGAGGTATAAACACAACGTTTTGGCCTCTGTGGCCTTCGTCAGGTATATGTGAAGTGACCACAGACTGTAGTTTTAATGTGAACTGACCATAGCTGTAGTTTTAATGTGAACTGACCATAGACTGTAGTTTTAATGTGAACTGACCATAGCTTTAGTTTTTAATGAGAACTGACCATAGACTGTAGTTTTTAATGTGAACTGACCACAGACTGTAGTTTTTAATGTGAACTGACCACAGACTGTAGTTTTTAATGTGAACTGACCACAGCTGTAGTTTTTAATGTGAACTGACCACAGACTGTAGCTTTTAATGTGAACTGACCACAGACTGTAGCTTTTAATGTGAACTGACCACAGACTGTAGCTTTTAATGTGAACTGACCACAGACTGTAGTTTTTAATGTGAACTGACCACAGACTGTAGTTTTTAATGTGAACTGACCATAGCTGTAGTTTTTAACGTGAACTGACCATAGCTGTAGTTTTAATGTGAACTGACCATAGCTGTAGTTTTTAATGTGAACTGACCATAGCTGTAGTTTTAATGTGAACTGACCATAGACTGTAGTTTTTAATGTGAACTGACCATAGCTGTAGTTTTTAATGTGAACTGACCATAGACTGTAGTTTTTAATGTGAACTGACCATAGCTGTAGTTTTTAATGTGAACTGACCATGTAGTTTTTAATGTGAACTGACCATGTAGTTTGAATGTGAACTGACCATAGACTGTAGTTTTTAATGTGAACTGACCATAGACTGTAGTTTTTAATTTGAACTGACCATGTCGTTTTTAATGTGAACTGACCATGTAGTTTTTAATGTGAACTGACCATAGCTGTAGTTTTTAATGTGAACTGACCATAGCTGTAGTTTTTAATGTGAACTGACCATAGCTGTAGTTTTTTAATGTGAACTGACCATTGCTGTAGTTTTTAATGTGAACTGACCATAGCTGTAGTTTTTAATGTGAACTGACCACAGACTGTAGTTTTTAATGTGAACTGACCACAGACTGTAGTTTTTAATGTGAACTGACCACAGACTGTAGTTTTTAATGTGAACTGACCACAGACTGTAGTTTTTAATGTGAACTGACCATAGCTGTAGTTTTTAATGTGAACTGACCACAGACTGTAGTTTTTAATGTGAACTGACCACAGACTGTAGTTTTTAATGTGAACTGACCACAGACTGTAGTTTTTAATGTGAACTGACCATAGCTGTAGTTTTTAATGTGAATTGACCATAGACTGTAGTTTTTAATGTGAACTGACCATAGCTGTAGTTTTTAATTTGAACTGACCATGTCGTTTTTAATGTGAACTGACCACAGACTGTAGTTTTTAATGTGAACTGACCATGTCGTTTTTAATGTGAACTGACCATGTAGTTTTTAATGTGAACTGACCACAGACTGTAGTTTTTAATGTGAACTGACCACAGACTGTAGTTTTTAATGTGAACTGACCATGTAGTTTTTAATGTGAACTGACCACAGACTGTAGTTTTTAATGTGAACTGACCACAGACTGTAGTTTTTAATGTGAACTGACCATGTAGTTTTTAATGTGAACTGACCATAGCTGTAGTTTTTAACGTGAACTGACCACAGACTGTAGTTTTTAATGTGAACTGACGATGTAGTTTTTAATGTGAACTGACCATGTAGTTTTAATGTGAACTGACCATAGACTGTAGTTTTTAATGTGAACTGACCATAGACTGTAGTTTTTAATTTGAACTGACCATGTAGTTTTTAATGTGAACTGACCATGTCGTTTTTAATGTGAACTGACCATAGCTGTAGTTTTTAATGTGAACTGACCATAGCTGTAGTTTTTAATGTGAACTGACCATAGCTGTAGTTTTTAATGTGAACTGACCATAGCTGTAGTTTTTAATGTGAACTGACCATTGCTGTAGTTTTTAATGTGAACTGACCATAGCTGTAGTTTTTAATGTGAACTGACCACAGACTGTAGTTTTTAATGTGAACTGACTGACCATAGCTGTAGTTTTTAATGTGAACTGACCACAGACTAGTTTTTAATGTGAACAGTATACACTCAGGATCAGTGGTGGAGTAATGGATTACATGTAGTGATCTAATTACACTAATGGTATCGGTATCTGTAATCAATAAGTTAATGTAACTAGCCACATATGGATTTCCTTTACATTGTAATCTACCTGTAAGAAAATGAACTGAGCCGAACTGATTTCTACCTACTGTGTGTGTGTGTGTGTGTGTGTGTGTGTGTGTGTGTGTGTGTGTGTGTGTGTGTGTGTGTGTGTGTGTGTGCGTGTGCATGTGCATGCGCGTGCACGTGCGTGTGTGTCCAGGCAGGTGGCACCATGTCGTCGGAACAGGATCTGCCAGGATATCATCTCAGTGGTGAGTAAAATGTGACAGTAATGTTTATACACTGCGGCATGTTTATATGACAGTGATGTTTGTATCTGAGTCTTAAAGTTAGTGAGAAAGGAGGGGTTCAATGCCTTGCTCAGTGAGTCAGTGTGAAAGGAGGGGTTCAATGCCTTGCTCAGTGAGTCAGTGTGAAAGGAGGGGTTCAATGCCTTGCTCAGTGAGTCAGTGTGAAAGGAGGGGTTCAATGCCTTGCTCAGTGAGTCAGTGTGAAAGGAGGGGTTCAATGCCTTGCTCAGTGAGTCAGTGTGAAAGGAGGGGTTCAATGCCTTGCTCAGTGAGTCAGTGTGAAAGGAGGGGTTCAATGCCTTGCTCAGTGAGTCAGTGTGAAAGGAGGGGTTCAATGCCTTGCTCAGTGAGTCAGTGTGAAAGGAGGGGTTCAATGCCTTGCTCAGTGAGTCAGTGTGAAAGGAGGGGTTCAATGCCTTGCTCAGTGAGTCAGTGTGAA
>NC_136810.1:9197202-9327202 GCF_951216825.1 Electrona antarctica | reverse complement strand
CACGCACGCATGCATGCACGCACACTGCACACACACACACACACACACACACACACACACACACACACACACACACACACACACACACACACACACACACACACACACAGCCATAAAGCTGTGTGTGGACACCTCTGTGGCACACAGGGTTTTATTAGCTCATTCTGGCTCCATGTCAGGCCTCATCATCTCCCAGGATGTAACTCAGACAGCCAGGATGCATCCATCCATCCTCCATCCATCCTCCCTCCCTCCCTCCCTCTGTCCATCCATCCATCCATCCATCCATCCATCCATCCATCCATCCATCCATCCATCCATCATCCATCCTACTGCACACCTCCAACAAACACTGACACTTTAATTAGCTCAATGGGCTTTAATATGTTGGATCAAACACTAAAAAATTGCAGTGCGGCACGATGTGACGTACTATGACGTATGACGTATATGTGGCATATGTGGTGTTGTTTAATGGGCTAATTATTAACATTATTGGTGAGCATGTGTGACAGACAGTAGGACCCGTGAGAGTCCACACACAACCATAAAGCTGTGTGTGGACACCTCTCTGGCACACAGGGTTTTATTAGCCTCATTCTGGCTCCATGTCAGGCCTCATCATCTCCCAGGATGTAACTCAGACAGCCAGGATGCATCCATCCATCCATCCATCCCTCCCTCCCTCCATCCACCCACCCACCCACCCACCCATCCATCCATCCATCCATCCATCCATCCATCCATCCATCCACCCACCCATCCATCCATCCATCCCTCCATCCATCCCTCCATCCATCCATCCATCCATCCATCCATCCATCCCTCCTACTGCACACCTCCATCAAACACTGACACTTTAATTAGCTCAATGGGCTTTAATATGTTGGGTCAAACACTCAAAAATTGCAGTGCGGCACGATGTGACGTACTATGACCTTGTTATATGTGGTGTTGTTTAATGGGCTAATTATTAACATCAATAAGCATGTGTGACAGATAGTAGGACACGTGAGAGGGAGACGGAGTCTGACAGTCCTTTTATCCATTGACTTTCTCTCGTTAAGTATTCATTGAAACGCTTCGCACGGAGATGGCCTTAAAAGCAACATTAGGTTAAGTTCAGAGTTTTAATATTCAAGGCGTGAGTATTTTTAATTACACTCATCATGCACCACGACGCAATGATTACAGGTTTTCTCATTTGAGATGTATATACAGGCTGTGCGCTGCAGTGCGAGACCAATGCAGTGGATACATTAAGCATGTTCACACACTGCCTGTGAAACGTGTCGCTGCTTAGCTTTTTGTGTCGTTTTCACACCTCAGCATGACTCCAGAGAACTGAGATGAAGGAGTGTATATTGTTTCATATGGTACATCATTAGTTGCTTGGTAACTTCAGAGCGCTTCAAAGTCCTGACATTATTTCAAGTCTTTAAAGGCAGGGCAACAGACTAGTGTAAATTCTGGATATTCAAATGATGTAAGTAGAATACTTATGTTATCATTTGGCATTCCCATGAACAAAACAATAAATATGTTTTTTAAATGTTTGAACGACTAAATCTGCCCATTAAAACTGGGAAAGCATCTGTGTCATTTTAGATTTTAGCGTTATTTTTTTTAAAAACACACAAATCGTCTCTTTTGAGGGGCTCCTGTCATAAAACCTTTTCAGATGGGGGTTCCGTGGCCAAATTTATATCAATTTGGGGGGTTCTTGGTACGAAACAAGTTTGAGAACTACTGATTAAGTAACCTCGCGTCACCAGACTTTCCACCTCAGAGGAAAGCGTGGTATTCATTCCAAACCAGCCCGTGGTGGCAGCGGCGATCAGACTTACGTCTCGCACCGAAAAAGGATGTATACCAAGTCTTGTGAAGAGACAGCCTCACTGTGGATATACTTCTACCGTCGGAACGCCAGAGGATTATAATGGCAACGTCACACAGAGCGCCGAAACAATGGTGCTTAACACAAATAGAGAACGTGAACTTGTTTGTATACACTGTTACTTGACAATGAGTTCGCTCCGTTCCTTGTTGACGGCACAGGGGTGGGAGAAGAAGACTAGAGCGTCACCACACAGAGGCTTCGACCCTAAAATTACTTATCGCAGGGAATTATTTTGGGTAGATCTGTTTCCGGTTTGGTGGTTCTGACGTCAGAACGTACAAACCAGTGACTACAAGTACATGACGCAAGTGATTTCCGCTCCCGACCGGAATCAGAAACCCCAAAATGGTATTGATCCCAGGCTACTGAGGAACCCCTTTTGGTGTTAGCATTATGTTATGCTTTAGCTATTGAAAAATAGCAGAGCTACAAGCTCATAGCACGCCACCGAGTGGCGCGCTACGAGCTTGTAGGTCTGCTATTTTTGAAAAATCGAAGAACGAAACATAGCTTTTTCAGAAAACTGTCAGGATGTAGAAGACATTTTTAGAATCTGATCTCAGGCCTAAATGGGTTAAGAAGGCAATTGTAGAATCGGCCTCAGGTTTTAATGGGTTAGAAGTGAAACTAGAGCATAGTTACGTATGTTGATGTACTGAAATAAAACGTCTGGGTTTCCGAGGCTATGTATGCAGTGGTGTGGTGGGCATGTGTGGGAGGAGCTGTATAAACTAGTCAGGGATCCGCAGGGAGAGAATGAAGGAGCTAACAGCTGTTCTAAGCATCCTGGCTGGTGAGACAAGGCTTATGTTTGGGTCTTATCATTAAGTATATCAGGGCTGAATCACGCTGTGTCTTTGGCCTGCAATCAATGTTGATTTTGTCGACTAAAACTGTGATGAAAAAATTTCGTCGACTACCTTTATTCACTGACGGAAACAAAATAAAAGCTAAATAAAAACTAAGCCATCATCATGGCTAAGACTAAATAAATATACTGACAATTTCGTCAACAAATAAAAACTAGACTAAAATGTTCGGAAGGGACTAGTGAAGTTCTAGTAGAAGTCAAGTTTGGTTGCGCTCCAGCGTTGTGCTCTGAATATAGCAGATCTACTAGCTCACAACGCGTTGCGCTGCAACGCCTTGTAGATCGTCTATTTTCAGCATGCAACCATACAACCTGCTTGTAGATCAGCTATTTTCAGCATGCAACCATGCAACCTGCTTGTAGATCAGCTATTTTCACCATGCAACCATGCAACCTGCTTGTAGATCAGCTATTTTCACCATGCAACCATGCAACCTGCTTGTAGATCAGCTATTTTCAGCATGCAACCATGCAACCTGCTTGTAGATCAGCTATTTTCAGCATGCAACCTGCTTGTAGATCAGCTATTTTCAGCATGCAACCATGCAACCTGCTTGTAGATTTTTTTTTGGATTTATTCATTAGATCCCCATTAGCTTGCTGTGAGACACAGCAGCTATTCTTCCTGGGGTCTTAAAACATATCATCATTACATTATTTATTTTATATTATTACATACATTTACATACAACATTCATCCAACACACAATACAACACAAAACTCATGATCCGTCTACTACATTGATAGCTAGCTCCACAGTACAATTAAATCTTCAACATTGATAATAAAGTAAATATACATTATAATGGGATATATACTATCCCATTATATAGATCAGCTATTTTCAGCATGCAACCATGCAACCTGCTTGTAGATCAGCTATTTTCAGCATGCAACCATGCAACCTGCTTGTAGATCAGCTATTTTCAGCATGCAACCATGCAACCTGCTTGTAGATCAGCTATTTTCAGCATGCAACCAAGTGTGAAATCAGCCATTACGAAACGCCATTATTAAAGTCCCGCCAAAATCAACACTGTTTTTTGGCCTGCAATGCGGACGCTCTGCAGAGAGCCATCTGCAAAGCTGTTGGCGATATCTGAGCCGCCCAAACAAAACCAAGCCACTGCAATCAGCCAGAGTAGCTTGTCCGCTTGCTCCAACTGTATTTACATAACTGTGGCTTTCAGTTTAATGGCCGTGCAGGCGTGCATGACCTCACACATGAAGCCCTGCACCAGAAGATCACAGAGGCAGTCATTTGGTTGAAACAGTTCTGAGGGAATTGTAATATATGTTTATATAGCTCTGTAAGAATAGAACCATACCTACGTTCATCAACATATATCTTCATCAGGGCATCCTGTGTTGTTGGAATTGTACAGTTGTGCCCACACCCACATGTAAACTCATTAACTCAATGTAAGTTTGTAAACTCAGACAACAAGCATATAGTACTACAGCCAATGATTGTAAAGGATGATATAAAAAAATAAAAAAATGTGCACAAAAAAATATGGTGAGGCAGCTTTTTGCTTCTACGGCCCAACAGCCTGGAATAAATTACCATTCCAGCTCAGACACGCACCCTCTGTAGACATTTTTAAATCTCAACTCAAGACTCACCTCTTCACTCTTGCTTTTAGTTGAGTTTTAATATCTGCGTTCCTACTCTGTCCTGACTGATTTGCTGCATGTTGTGTTTTTATTTATTTTTTCTCTATGTTTTTATACTTTTATTTTGTTCTTTGCCATTGTTCTATCATTTTAACTACTTGACTGTGTTTTATTGTATTCTATTTTTGTGTCCTGCCCTGTGAAGCACTTTGAGCTGCATTTATGTATGAAAGGTGCTATACAAATAAAGTTTATTATTATTATTATTATAAAAAAAACTATCATTAACAAACAGAATACGTCTTGGAATAGAATAAATTACCGGTAATTAAATAGTCAAAGCAGCAGCTTTGGTGTCTGTGGCACGGGCGTAGAGGTTAATTACTTGCACCACCCCTGAGACCTGAGTTCGATTCCTGTCAGCGTTCCAAATGTCAGTGTGATCAGGCGGGAATCTGGCAGCTGGGGTATTGTGTCCTCGTCATTGCAGTAGCAACTCCTGCTAGTTAACCTGGGTGCTGTTCAGCAGGGAACTCAGTGGGAGAGAGAGAGCGTGAACGAATGTCTGTGTGTGTTAAGCACATGAAACGTAGTGTCCCTGTCGGGGGGGGGGGGGGGGGGGGGGGACATTCAGCCATAATAGCAGATGTACAAGCTCACAACACGTCGCCGTTGTTACGCATTGTATAGCTTGTAGATCGACTTTTTGGGGGCAACTGTATTTGGTGTATAGACGGAAACATGGAGCGGTCCCAGGCAGCATAGACTCCTGGGGGACTCCTGTCACTGAGGTATTTAGGATTGAAGTGGTTTTGCACTCCAGGTGAAACTCACATCACTGTTGGGTGGAAAGAAGCTTAGCAGCAGGTGCCTCAGTGTGGCTGGTGCCTCAGTGTGTATGAGAGTCTACACAGCCTCCAGGGACCAACAGACAGTGGAGGTTGGAAGAGAAAGAGAACACTACACACATGGGAGAGAAAAAATTGTCATGATAAAAAATTGGAGGAAACAGAAAAGGAAAAACAGCATCTGCATTACAGAAGCTTATTCATGCAATGCAACAGTGTTAATTTCCCCGATTAATACTGACTTTTTCACTAACAAACACGCTCACAACGTGTCGCGCTGCTACGCATTATGATCTTGTAGATCGGCTATTTTCAACATGCAAGTGTAAAAATTCGACACCATCAAGGCCTACCAAAATACATTTTCGGCGACAAAATCAACTGTAGATTTATGATATGTAATCGACTAAAACTAGTTAAAAACACACACGCGCACACACACACACACACACACACACACACACACACACACACACACACACACACACACACACACACACACACACACACACACACAGGTTGACAAACAGCCATAAAGCTGTGTGTGGACACCTCTCTGGCACACAGGGTTTTATTAGCTCATTCTGGCTCCATGTCAGGCCTCATCATCTCCCAGGATGTAACTCAGACAGCCAGGATGCATCCATCCATCCATCCTCCATCCATCCATCCATCCTCCATCCATCCATCCATCCATCCATCCATCCATCCATCCATCCATCCATCCATCCATCCCTCCCTCCCTCCATCCATCCATCCCTCTGTCCATCCATCCATCCATCCAAATTGTATTCCAAAGACTATGACTCAAACAAAATGAACACTGCAATTCCATTTTCAGCTGGAGACAGTCTTGTCTTTGTGTCCCAGATCCAAGCCAACGCCTACACGGTGATGTTTGACGAGCGTTTCTCTGTGATGTTGGACCCCTCAGCGCTGGATGAGTACAGCCTGAGGTTCGCCGCCTTTGGCATCGACACCGACGAGCGAAACATCAGCGCCGGGATCGCAGAGCTCAAACTGACTGACCTGGACCTCAGCATCCGGCCCTTCAGTGCCTGGCTCTACCTCCAGGATGTTAACAAGGTAGGCCCAATACAAGAACACTCACCCCGGGTCAAATCCTTCAACGCCTGGCTCTACCTCCAGGATGTTAACAAGGTAGGCCCAATACAAGTACGCTCACCCCGGGTCAAATCCGCCAACCTCTGAACGGTCTCCAGCATGGTATTCCTAAATGTAATCTCAGTAAAACTATGCCTAACCCTAATCTTATTCCTAAACATTACCGCAGTAAAACTATGCCTAACCCAAACTTATTCCAGTAAAACAAATACAAGAATACAAGAACCGCTGGGGGGGCGAGCAGTCTGTGACAAAAAATGGGGCTGAGTATGCTTTGTGGCGAGCCTTCCGGTTACCGGTAGAGTATGCTTTGTGGCGAGCCTTCCGGTTACCGGTAGTATGCTTTGTGGCGAGCCTTCCGGTTACCGGTAGGCTACCTATGATGTGATAGAACGAAATCTTAATTTATATCTGATTTACAGATCAGACTGATTTTTCCTTTAATCTTCCTACAGGATTCATTTAGACCAAATAGACGTTGATAAAATGCGTTAATGTGGTACAAAATGATGTGAAATGCTCACCAGAACGTGAAGCCATCTTGAAATTGCTTAATATGTTTAACCAGCATTTAGTTTTTATGCTCATGGGGGAAATGTGTTGTACAGCAAGTGCTTGTTATTGTATATTATTGGCACACTGATTCTTATCGGTCCGAAGGGGCTGCTTTTTTGCAGACATGAGCCTAGCTGACCTCGTATCAACCCCATTCAGTAAAGGCTGTCTGTATTTTTACCGTGGAAGATCTGACTTCACTGTACTCGATGCAGATAAAAGAAAAGAAAGATCAGAAGTGAAATGATTGAGGTGGTTCGATCGGGGACATCTAGTAATGATGAATCAGGGGAGCCTCCCCTGGGGAGGTCCTGCCAAGGCCAGGGAACGCCTGGGGATCCTCCAGTCAGAGCCAGAGAAAAGCATGTCTGGCAGTCTCTGCTGGAACCTCCGTGACTACACTCTGGGATAAGCAGACAAAGATGGATGGATAGTAGATGGAACTGTAGTTTGTTGCGTTGTGTTTTTTGGCAAGTAGCCTAAAATGTACTCTTTTATAGAGATGCTCATTAGGCAAGGCTCAAGATAGCAGTAATTGTAGGCCTAATAGCAAATTAAGTTTGATAGATGCATGTCAAGGATAAACGTTCAAAGAAAAAAAAAAAAACATTTATATTCATTTTCATTTTAGAGTAGAAAGCACATATCGTGTTTTGTTGATAGACAATTTATAGACAGTTCATATATCATTATCAAAATACTAATTGGTTATGGACTGTCAGGGAAAAACAAAGAAGAACACCCAGGTGCTCAGAGATATAAAAGGTAACAGTAAAAAGTGTCAATGGTGCTCACGGATCAAACGGGATCAAAACGTGTGATAAAACAACAGATGATCCGGGCACTCAGGAGGAGGAACAGCCTTTATTTATTAAAAGGCAGCTGCCAACACATTTTGATCTCGTTGTTATAGACTGTGTATTCATTCATATTCACTGTATACAGGGAAACTGCATGAATATGGATTAAAGTAAACAGTGATTCACTGGCAAATGCGTCATATATTATCTTTGAACACATATGGACAAACCCACACATTGACACAGAGAATACACACATTTATCGATAGATAACAGTGTAGGAATGTTGAATGGAAAAGTAGTTAAACCCCTCTTTCTTTTTTCTTCTTAAAATTGCTACATACAAGTTACAACGCACAAGTACTATAGTATTGATACAATCGATTATTTGCATTGCAAAACATTCAATACCGATTATTTGCATTGCAAAATGATACAATACGATACAGTCAATGTCAATGTTGCTGTTTACATTTTGATATACTTCGATTCTTGAAATTAAAATACATTTTTCGATGCACTTTACTATATCGTTACACCCCTACTATAGCTACTGATGCATGACTCAGAATTCATGCACTGTTTGCACACCACTTCTCTGAGTTTAAAGAGGTGGCTTATGACACCCCCTGCTGGACATTTATCAGAACTACAACCTCTGTGTAGGCTAATGTTGATCATGATCATTCATGAAGCAAGTAACAACACTACTTTCCCCTTCAGTTTAGTTTACCAATAGCAATTATACATTGTGTGTGTGTGTGTGTGTGTGTGTGTGTGTGTGTGTGTGTGTGTGTGTGTGTGTGTGTGTGTGTGTGTGTGTGTGTGTGTGTGTGTGTGTGTGTGTGTGTGTGTGTGTGTGTGTGTGCGTGCGTGCGTGCGTGCGTGCGTGCGTGCGTGCGTGCGTGCGTGCGTGCGTGCGTGCGTGCGTGCGTGCGTGCGTGCGTTCGTGCGTGCGTGCGTGCGTGCGTGCGTGCGTGCGTGCGTGTATCCAGTCTGTAGATGCTGTTGGGGAGATCTTGCTGTCTTTGAGCTACCTGCCTACAGCGGAGCGTCTCACTGTGGTGGTGGCCAAGGCCAAGAACCTCATCTGGACCAACGGAAAGACAATGGCTGGTGAGTGTGTGTGTGTGTGTGTGTGTGTGTGTGTGTGTGTGTGTGTGTGTGTGTGTGTGTGTGTGTGTGTGTGTGTGTGTGTGTGTGTGTGTGTGTGTGTGTGTGTGTGTGTGTGTGTGTGTGCGTGCGTGCGTGCGTGCGCGTACGTGCGTGCGTGCGACAAGCAATCTTTGGGTCAACATTTTGTCACAGCACAGGCTATCATAAATGTATAGAATTTTGACCCGGCCAATCAGAAGAGGGCAGGTTTAGGGCCCGGCCAATCAGAAGTGGGCAGGTTTAGGACCCGGCCAATCAGAAGAGGGCAGTATCAGGCCCCGGCCCGGCCCGGCCTGGCCCGGCCCGGCCCGGCCCGGCCAATCAGAATCTGATTGGCCCCAATCAGGTTTAGGGGCCTGCAAATCAGAAGAGGGCAGGTTTTTGGGCCCGGCCAATCAGAAGAGGGCAGGTTTAGGGCCCGGCTGACATCTCCTGTGTGCGTGAAAGTGAAATTTCATTATGAACTGAATTTTATCATTTTAGGATGATTCCCCCCCCCCTAACAACTGAGTGGGTTATACAACTTTAGCATGCTCTACTTATTTTGAAAAACAGTTTTTATGTGACTTGGTGAAGAAAAATGCTTCATTAGGCTATTGTGGTCTGCAATAGTCAGTCCATTTTTTATCAGCATTGCCATTTTGTGAAATAATGGCATAAGCCATAGTTGTATACAATCTACCAACAACAGCTGTCAAACAGCATTGGACGGTGACACTTTTCCTATTGCAAGTCATGCCTCTGACTTCGCAGCGATGGCATTTTTTATTGCCACACTGTCACACAAAAAATGCTTTCTCAGGGTGGGACAATGCCGGGTCTCTGTTCTATACGTGAAGTGTCATAAGACAACGTGTTTCTGTATAATAAAATCAAATAAAAACCACACATGAAGCAGACGGCTTTGTTTGGTTCTTCTGTGTAAATAAAACAGCTCTTCTTCACACCGAAGAAGAGCTGTATACCCTCCTACCCTCTTCTCCTTCCCCCTACCCCATCCTCCTCTCAATCCCCCCTTCGCTTTATGCAAGTGTCAGTCTACCTTATGTGGATTATGCGGTCGACACGCACTGGCATTTTGCACACTAATCCCATGTACAACGCAATGACCTCTGTCTCTCTTTTTTGTGTTTTTTTTCCCTAGCACCTTCAATAACATCCATAAGTATATCTTGCACAGTATACATCTGCTGCAATGCTCACGCACCTTTATATCTTATCTCAGGGACTAAATATGTGTAAATATGTTAACACTGCCAACGAATATTCCATATTCGAACGAATTTTCGAATCAAAAAAATAAATTAATATTAAACTGATGATGATGTGCGAGTTCTTGCGAGACTCTGGGCCACATAACGTTAATCGGTGGCTTGTCTCGTGAGATCACCAGAACCCTCAGTCAGAGAGGGGCACCCAGCTGCAGCAGGAGAAGTCTCCCCTAAGCTAATTTATGACGGTGCCGTGGGTAAACGAGAGCCGAGTTAACAGTATAAAAGAGTCGTTAATGCAATGCGTTGTGAGCTTGTAGATTAGTTATATTTGCCACGCGACACACAGACACCGGCATACAATGAAGAATAAATCGTCTGCCTCGCTCTGCTCCGCTCTGCCTGCCTGTTGTTAACACCATGGGACCACAGTGACACGGTAGCCTTGGATTTAATCACACAATGTTAACACTAGGTCAAGCTGAAACGGTGATTCATCTGGTCGTGAAGCACTCAAGGCAGACAGTTTACAGTGAGACTCGATGACCGACAACGCAATGTAAAAACAATGCATGGATTCTTTTTTTTTTTTTTTAAGATATTTTTTTTGCGGCTTACGCCTTTTATTGGTTTTTGAAAGGACAGACAGTAGGCTGACAGGAAACGGGAGATAGATGGGGGAAGACATGCAGTAAAGGCCGTGTCGGGCTCGGGAGTCGAACCCGCGGCACACTGCGACTGGATTACCAGTCGGGTGCCCAGACGGTTACGCCACCGCCTGGGCAATGCATGGATTCTTGTCTCTCGCAGTAAAGCTCCCTCTGTGACTGTGACACATTTATCTTGTAGCCTACAGTACCTTAATTTGATTTAAACCAAAAACAAATGTATTGCTATTGCTTTGATTATTTCCCCTTTCATGTGGAGGTAAGAACTTCTTCTATCACAGCAGCACAATGTGCACATCGTTGGATATGTAGATATTTTTGCCTTCCCCCCCATCTTTTTCTTCCCTTTCTTTTTTTCCATGCACGAAAACACATTTCACACACTTCTATCATTCCTCTCCTCTCCTCTGCCTTCCCCATCCGTTTCTCCTTTCCTTGACTTTCCTTTAACTTCTGTAAACTTGATGTAACGTGATGTAAAATAAATCTGATCCTGAATCTGAATCTGATTACCTCCATCCTCTCTATGACCTCCTCCTGTCAGATCCGTTTGTGAAGGTCTACCTCCTGCAGGACGGCAGGAAGATCAGCAAGAAGAAGACGTCGACCAAGCGGGACGACACCAACCCCATCTTCAACGAAGCTATGATCTTCTCCGTCCCCTCCCTCGTTGTGCAGGTGAAACCACGGCACAACCACAACTCTGCTACAAACCTGTTTTTTTCAAATATCCGATGTATATAGGTTTGGTTTAAAGTGGTTAAACTTGAAGTGGTTATACTGATGTAGGGAAAAATCCCATATCCTATGTCTCTGCTATACTGTCTCCCTCTCAGATTGCCTATACTGTCTGTCTCTCTATAGTCTATACCAGAGTAATGTAGTAAGAGAGTGGTGACACGCTTTGATCTCGCCGCAAAGCGGGTGCCTATGGGCTATAGTTCCAAACATTGCTCCTATGGCTGGAACTATTCCATTGAGATAGAATGAGCACTTCCGCATTCCATTGTTACAATGAGAGTCAACGGGAGTGTCATTACTCTCTTTTATACTACTCTGGTCTAGACCAGGGGTTCTCATGGGTCGCGATCCTTCGGGTGGTCGCCAAATAAAAAAATGTTTTGGGGGGGGGGTCCCAAATTATTTTCAAAAAAAAAAAAAACACCTTTTTTTTGTGAATGGCTGGAAAAATGGAAATGCAGAGTTTACATAGTACATGCATACATCTTCCTATATGATTATATATGGTTTCAGTATTTTTGATATATTTTCTCTATTATTAAGCTTATCTTTGCAGTCAATTTGTATTGGTGGTGGGGAGGGGGGCGGGGCGGGGGGCGCGAGACATGGCCAAAGCATTTACAGGGGTCCCCAGCCAGAACCCCTATCTCCCTCTCTGCATTGTCAACCATGTAATACTTAGATAGAGGACACTGCATCTCTGCATCAAAACAAATACACTGCATCCAAACAAAGGCACCTCACATTGTCCAACTGTTATTGTATCGTATTTTTGTGCTATAGTTTTCTTACTGAAATGTTATTGTATTGATGTTTGTCTGTCTGTCTAGGAATTGTCTCTCAGAGTGACAGTAGCGGAGGCGACAGATGACGGCCGTGGTGAGAACTTGGGTCACGTGGTCATCGGTCCAGAGGCCAGTGGGATGGGAATCACCCACTGGAACCAGATGTTAGCCACGCTCAGAAAACCAGTCTCCATGTGGCACCCTGTACGCAGAACCTAGTCACTCTGCTGTGTGTGTGTGGTGTGTGTGTGTGTGTGTGTGTGTGTGCGCGCGTGCCGTGTGCGTATGTGCGTGTGAGGACAAAGCATTGGTACGGTTGTCCTCGGTTCCTGTGTACTGTATTTGTGTATAAGCGGGAATTAGAAATAACTTAATTTAACCCATTTAGTCCCATGGCAAGCCTATACGTGGTTACACCTTTCAATCCGTATCTGTGTCATTTTAGATGTTGCTACATATGTATAGCAACGTCATTTTTAAAAACATTTAAGACTTTCAGAAACCTTAGGTTAGGATGTAGAAGGCGTTTTTAAATTCGGCCTCGGGTCTAAATGGGTTAAGAGAAAATCAAGTAGCCTACCAGTGAAGGCAGACATGGGTTTTAGGATGAAGGGATGAATTTAACAGTTTAAATATAGTGCACGTGGAGCAGTGCACGACACGTTGTGGGAGATTATTTCAGCCCAATTCTGGCGAAAGGCTTTGAGGACAAGGAAAGCAGAGATGTTGATTTCCTGCTTGTCAGGGTGCATATGTTGTATTTTTGCCCCCTCTAGTGGTTGGACAGTGAACTGTGTGAGGTGAGAGCCCATGGCTTGGCGGGCTACCCCTCTCTGCATGGTGCCTACCGAGGATATTTATTTGTCTAGAGAATGATCAGGAATCCACCCTATGGGGTCAGTTATGCCTGATTTATACTTGACTGCGTGCCATGTTGTTATGCACCGAAATCGGACGATCTACAAGCTCACTGCGCACTACGCTTCGCCGCGTTGGGATCGTTGTAGATTGTCTATTTTCAGTAAAGTATAAAGTCATCCTTTACTGGACCTTTTCCTTCAGGAAGAATGACTTGTTTGTCTCCTGAAACGGTGTTTGATGCACCGTGTTTTATTGATTTTGGAGCATTACAAGTTAGAACTAAATTAGAGTATTTAAGTAAAGGTCTATTTATGAGATTTATTTGCTTGTGTCATTTGTATAAAAACTGTGAGTGACTAATATAGTTCTGGGTTTTGGTATGTCCTATATGATGTTGTGCTTTTTATTTTGAAGATAAAAAAAGAAAGAAAACATAATCCAGGTACTCTTATCCAGGTGAAATTACTAGTGATTTGTAGCAGCTGTTACAGGGTGGTCCAATGACAGGTAACCCGCCACCTAAGAACTAATATGTCGCATTCTTCACTTTATCTGCCATGTTGAAATGCAATAGTCCTACCAGTTGCAGTTTAAAATCGTTCTGATTTTAGTATTATTAATATCCCCATGTAAATAGTATACAATAACTAAAAAACATCGCATGGATGCACCTGGGACGTATCCTCAGTGATGTATCATGAGGTCAACGGGGTTTTGGGTCTCTCAACATCATACCCCTCACTCAGACGACCCAGCCGGGAGTGATCAAGTCCCGACTTACGTCCCAGTAGCTACCCTCAATCAGCCCCCTAGGGAAAAACCAGGGGCACACAATCCGTTGGAACTACTCCAGAACTACTCTGTCAGGGCTGGGAGGTACACTTCTGGCGCATGGAGGGACTAGGCTCTGTGGGTTGACTCCTGTCCGGGCCCCTCCTACGTCTCACCAGGTCCACTCCTGCTCTCACCAGGAGTAGAGCGAGCACCAGACAGTTCATTCAGGAGTGGTGGGCAATGGTTCCGCAGGGTCATGGTGCTGCGGTTCCGCTTGCTGCTTGCTTGGCCCTCCCAAAGGCCTCACCGAGGGCTGTTGGGCTTCCTCCTCACGGAGGACACAGGCTGGGGTGCTAACCCATACTGCTCACCCGGGTGCCGTCTACATTCCGGCTGTCACCCGTCTCTCCGGTGGTCACCAGACTATACCTGGTTGTCACATAGTCTATTCCTATGAGTCACTATAAATAGAAGAACTATAACTAAAAAACATCGCATGGATGCACCTGGGACGTATCCTCAGTGATGTATCCTGAGGTCAACGGGGTTTCGGGTCTCTCAACATCATACCCCTCACTCAGGCGACCCAGCCGGGAGTGATCAAGTCCAGACTTACGTCCCAGTAGCTACCCTCAATCAGTCCCACTAGGACTACTAATATCTCAGCATTATTGTTTTAATTAATTAATCAATTTATTTGTTTGTTTATTAAATACAATTTAGAATAGCCAATTATTTTTTACCCCCCTTTTTTCTCCCCAATTTAGTCGTTATGCCAATTAATTTGTCCCCACACGCATTAGTGTGTTTTCACTTCTGTTGTATCCCACTGACTCACCTGCCAGTGAGGAGCCCCCACCGGGAGAGCATAGGGCCTCCCTATACACTCCCTGCTGACAGCCCGTAGGATAACGTGCAATGACCAATATCACCCTCCCCACCCAGCTTCCCTCCCCCAAGCGGGCGCCAAACTCGGGCCAACTGTGTTTGTGTACACTCGACAAAGTCGGATGCACCGTGGTGGATTCGAACCCACAACCTCCGTGGTGGTGGTCAGGGACTTAACCACTGTGCCAGCCGAGCACACTTTTATAAATGAAATAAAAAAATATATTATTATTGTTATTATTATTATCATTAATTTTAAGCTATTTTTGTTTTACTAACAATATTATCAACACACGATGAGGGTTGGACAAGTTAACATTTGTTACAGTAAGTGGTAATAAGCATTATTAATCTTCAGCTCAATGTATTCAACACAAATAGCCTCATTCATTGTTCAGTAAATATTATTATTCTAACACCTCTGGGTATTGATGTGTGTGATAGAATGTACAAATAGCAACTCTGATGCCCATGATTTATTTACTGAAACTATATAGTATGATGTGTTTTCTTCTGCAGGTTCAACACATAATATGGGGTAGAAGTTTATGTTTGTGCTTCGGCTTGCTGAACATTTTATAGCATACAATTTGCTGTTGAAACCAGTGGGTACCATTGGCTATTTCCTGCCATTAGCCTCAATGGGGAACACTTGACAAATGACAATATTACTAATAAACGTTTTCCTCTGTGTGTGTGTGTGTGTGTGTGTGTGTGTGTGTGTGTGTGTGTGTGTGTGTGTGTGTGTGTGTGTGTGTGTGTGTGTGTGTGTGTTGTGTGTGTGCGTGTGTGCGTGCGTGCGTGCGTGCGTGCGTGCGTGCGCGTGTGCGTGGGCGTGTGTCCATAATATGTTGAAAGCCTGGTAAATCTCCTCTACCAGGCACCATGCATTACTCTTGTTCTGTTGAAACTTGTGTGAACATAAACACTTGTGTTATGCTTCCAGCTATAACCCTCAGTTTTGTTTTAATTCAATTAGCCCTTCACTAAATCCCACCCCAAAAAGCGATTGTCCAATGCCAATCAAGGTTCAAGGTTGTCTTTATTTGTCTCCCTTGGGAGAAATGTGTCTTGGAGACAGAGTCACAGCTGCATACAAATAACAGACACGTTCACATACGAAAAGGAAAAACACCATGAAACACCCAACATACACAAAACAGAGATATTGCACACATTCCCTTGATAAAGTACAACTAGTCAATAAAGTGCTTTTGGCAATCCCTGAATCCAATCCAAATAGTTTAGCAACAGTTGCTATGCAGGTCAAGCTTTCTTCGCTGCTAACGTGCCTAATGGACAAGGGTGGGTTGGGGAGGGACTAAGGGCCGATTCATACTCCTATTTTAGAGCCGAATAAAAGTCGGTTCGGCTCTGTAGAGCCTACAATGTGACGTCATTTGAGGTTCGGGGGGGCGGGTACCGTCCTAAAGTCGGCTCTTCGGTGCTACTAAAATTTTCTGACGAGCCGAAATCATTTCGGCACTACAGCGCCGAAACAGCGGTAAAATAGGAGTATGCCCTTAGTATATAGGCTTACTTATAGGCCCTTAGTGAAGGGCTAATTCACCAAAGTAATGCAAAAGCCTCCATTTGTTGACCACATTCTTCACCACACATTGAAAATACACATTTCCAACCGTGCCAAATACTGAAGCAATATTTCCATTTATTGTCAACGTAATGCATTTGACACACCACAGACTTGTAGCCTACATTTGATCATGCATGGAATTATTTAGCACTTGATGTGAATGTGCCTCCTGAATAAAGTGTATTGTGTGAACGCTGTTTGAAATAAAAAATATATATATTAAAAAAAAAGCTTTGCAACGGCAATACATTTTCAACACTTGAATGTCCTCTTGGAGTCTAATGGAATTTAATTGAACTGGGGAGCCATGCTGGTTTATGGTGGACATTTTTGTCACCAGACAATAATATTACTAGAAGAAAGACATAAAGAGCTAGCCCTAAATGTTTTATCCCACAATTTTGTAACCCATTTTTTTCACCCAGTGTCAATTATCTAATGTAATCCTGGGCACTACACTTCCTCTGCCAACCTGGGGGGGCAGCGGACTGACCTCATGCTTCCTTCTATGCATGAGGAGTCCTAGCGCGTGGAAGGAACACGTTATTCCGACCAGTTCCTTTCCCCTCCATCAGGCGCCCCGGCTTAGCCTGGCTAATAAGCCAGACTCAACGGCTGATTCGGTCTGGCTTATTAGCCAGGCTAGCCCCGGCTGGCCAGGGGGAGGTAATTTCTTGACCACAATGTCCAGTTTGTCCACCACAAGCCAGCATGGCGATGACCCCTGCAATAATACGTGTCAAATGTCAATGTAAATCCATACATATTCTGAAGAAAAACTGGAGGCTACCAATTATTGAGTCTTATGATCAAAACGTGATATGTAAAAAGTAAAACTGTGGCTCAAGAGGTAGAGCAGGTCGTCCAATGATCCATGGGTCGGCGGTTCGAATCCCGGCTCCTCCTGTCTACATGTCGAAGTGTCCTTGGGCAAGACACTGAACCCCTAATTGCTCCTGATGTGCTGGTTGGTGCCTTGCATGGCTTCCGCCGCAATCGGTGTATGAATGTGTGTGTGAATGGGTGAATGTAATGCACAATCTATGTAAAGCGCCTTGGATAAAGGCGCTATATAAATGCACCATTTACCATTTACCATTTAAAACAAAACAAAGAAAAACAGGAGACAGTATTGGGTCTTGTGATCAAAACGTGATATGTAAAAACAAAACAAAGAAAAACTGGAGACTGACATTCAGTATTGGGTCTTGCCGTCTTATGATCAAAACGTGATATGTGAAAACAAAACACAAAGAAAAACATCTACAGACATAACAAAGGCAAAGTCTTGGAGAATATATTGATGTCCCCTGCCCCAAGAGACTGTTACAGGTCTGTAACAGTGTGTAAAATGGATGGATTTTGTACACTCAGTGTAGTGATTTTGTAGGTCGAGGTCCCATGGATGGAGAATTTGGAGATGGTGGTCTGTGGCCCCAATGGATATCAAACTGCATCTATTTGAAAAATAAAATAAAATAAAGAGATAGATAGATGAATATCTTTAACCTTAAACACACATGATGAAATTAGACTGTTTGACCACATGTTTTCAAAACAACAGTTTTAGAAATTAGACTGTTTGGCCACATGGTTTCAAAACAACAGACTTGTTGTTTAAACTTCCCCTTCTTTTACTAGTGTCCTTAAATATCCCCCTGCCTTCAAGTGTGTCCTGAAATATAGGTCAGTTGACGACAAGCCAGCCAATCACAGCAGAGGGGCGCACAGGGGGCGGGGATACCGTGCAAAGTCCAGGAAGCATCTTCGTGTGTAAACAGTTCAACTTCAGACTCCCCTAGCCTTTGCTCTTCATTTGACGTGTGACCGTTGATCTGTGAACATCATGGCGGACTCCAGGGACAAGGCTACCGACCAGATGAAACTGTGGAAGGAGAGCCGAAGCTCTCAGGTTGGTATATTTTGTATACGTTTACGTCTCGTGAAAGATGTGTAGGCGCAGGTCCACTTGGATATTATGTGGCTAAATAAATGGGTGAGAGGTCGTCTGACTGCAATGCAGAATTAACGCAAACAAACGTTTTATTTCAAGTTCAAGTTTATTGGTCATTTAAAATAATCACACCTTATACAATGTATTCAGGGTTTTTTTGTTGACCAAAAGGGAGTGTTTGGCAGAAGCCTCAGCTTATAATGCCAGCCCTTTTAATATTCAAAAATAGCTATAAAAGGATGAAAATACAACAAAAAAACAAAACGAGACAAAACAAAACAAGCATAACAAAACAAAAACAACATTTGACCCAAATGTTGCGTTTGATTTGATCAACATGTGAATTATTAGCCCGTAAGGTTTGCATTAATGGCATCTTAATTGTGAACTGGAAAGCTTTATAGCAGTATGAACATTGTATTGGTTAAATATCACTGAATCACTCGAGGGGAAATGCTAGCAGCTTCAGTAGCTGATCTACGAGTAAAGGGCGACTTTAACCCTATATTTTAATGAATTAAGTCATGTATTTTTTTCTGTTCTTTTTTCACCTAAACATCATCATTGATGTTCATTGTCTTGCAATGCCATTGGTCATGGTATTTGCCTATAACAGAAATTCACACAACTTCAAAATCTCTGATTTTTTTTTAACCTATAACCTTTAACCCTGATAAAAGTATTAAAGTAAAATGCCTGTGATATATATATTTGTGTGATCATTAGAATGTCTAGAACATGTTTTATTTATTATTGTGAAAAATATCCCCCAAATGTAAATTATTAATTTATTACTATTTTAATAATTATTATAAATGTGCATAAGATTTGCATATTCTTTTTTTTTTTTTTTTTACATAATTTCCTCTACCAAGTCCGCTAGTAGTACAAGTAATAGTACGGTTGAAATCTCTTTTTTGCAAGTAGAAATATATCCGGGTGTTGCAGCGTTAAACCATGTTAGTACATGTTAGTGAGATACTGTAGATATTATCTCATTCAGTGGTGCAATATAACTCAAGCCGAACCAATGACCAAGAGAGCTGCATGCATGCTATTATATCTATTTTTCTCTATCGGATATAAGCATAACATAAATTCTTAGACGAATGAGGTTCTAATTTGGTCAATTTCCCATAGGAGAAACAGGGGTTGCACTTGAACTTTGACCCTGTGTCTACTGTCTACTCATTCTTACATAATCACAGACCAGGGCGACCTTTTAAACAATCCACTCTTTTGTCTTTGATATCGAATAGATTTAGAAACGATGCACTAAATGACTTTAGCTACTGTGTTTCCAATTCCAGGGTGCATCACCATGTTGGTTGGTTTGTGTGGATACTTTTGTCAAAATTTTAAATTTGCCACGGACATAACCACATGATACAATAATATTACCAGTTTTGTTACCATGTATGTACATACATACATACATACATACATACATACATACAATAATTGTATGTATGTATGTATGTATGTATGTATGTATGTATGTATGTATGTATGTATGTATGTATGTATGTAAAAACTTAACATGAAGTAATTGGGTCTCATACATCAAACTAAGAACATTATAATGGTGTGTAAAACAGAATATAAAAAATTTGCCACGGACAAGGCCTAGTCTTTGCCACGGACACAAATGTGTCATGTCATGTTGATGACGCTCGTGTTTCTGGTACTTCCACATTCATCCTATGTTGTACTGTATGTATACATATTTGCTGGGTCATAATGACAAGGCTATGACTCACTCCAATAATGAAAGGAATATACAATCTGCAGATCACAGCCCATATGGGGACATTCAGGGCTAGGCCAGATCACAGCCCATATGGGGATGATCTTTACGTCATTTCCAGGACGTCTTCACCAGTTGAACTAATATAGCTTATTCTGGGCCAGATCTGACTAGTTATGATATGACTTATGTTGATCTGGCCTCGATCGGAGTCTCTCTGATTCATCCAGGGATGATGTCTGTCTCAGTGTGCAGAATGTATGTTGGTTGAAATCAGGTGATATTCTGGGCCAGATCTGACTAGTCTTGGTTTGACTTGATCTGGCCACAATCAAGACATCACTATTTCGTCCAGGTCCTGACCGTGCTCGCTGGGAAAGGATCAACAGCAGCAGTCCAATGAAACAGACGCGCTTCGGCGCGCAGTCGCAGGCCTACGTATTTTGCATATTCCAACACCGTTTGGTTTTACGGCTGCTGCGCAGGCCTTCGTCTGTGTTGGAATTTTGCAAAATTCAACACAATTCTGCACGTGGCCAGTATAATATTCCTGAACTCTTCCAGACTGTCCTTGAGTCGAGAGAGCCTTTCCCTCAAAGTCACTCCAACAATGAGTCATTGTTGATAAATACATGAAGTCTGAAAAAGACAAAGACCACGCACTCTCATAACCCCTCTGGGCTGGGTGGTCAAAACAAACCCTGCACGCCAGCATGGCAGCATCATGCCCATTCCCACTGTGAAATGTATTTGGCAACATTCCTCAAACCTTATGATTAGCTCTCCCTCAGACCTTATGATGATGATCATTCATGATGATCATAAGTTCTGAGGAAGAGCCTCCCGGCTCGAAATTTAGCCAAATATATTCCACAATCCACAGTGGGAGCATGATACTGGTATGCACTGCAGATTAAAAAATGATTCTGTTGTTAAATAATATGAATTCTCCCATCATCATCATGTATTTATCCTTCATCTTTGTGGAGCTGATGATGCTGACACTCGTGTGCAGTTACTGTTAAATATTGTGATTGGTATGAAATTAGAAGTGATTTATAGACAGTAGTGGTTTTGTACATGCCTGTCTTTTCATAGCTAGTTTCAGCTGACAAAGACAACAGCCATGTGCCCTACGGTCCACCAAGGTTTGTCTGGCCTTTTTTTTGTTTTTGGCCTTTGAAGTTTGAACCACAGCAAACCAAACCTTACAAAACCACTAACACGTGACTTTGATCAGCATGGCAATGCCAAGAGCTTGGTTAGATAAACATGCTTTGGTAATGTTGTTGCTGTGAATAGGAGAACATGTTGAATTCAGTGGCAGAAGTAGTATTTTCTATTAAAAAAATGGTGGATCTGTTTTGCCACCAATAGACTCTTTACACTGGACTCTCACTCTGGATTAACCCATTTTGACCTCAGATCAGATTCTAAAAATGTCTGTTTGAAAATGACAGTCGTTCTTCGATTTTTCAAAAATAGCAGACCTACAAGCCACCGAGTGGCGCGCTACGAGCTTGTAGGTCTGCTATTTTTCAATAGCTAAAACATGCTTTGGTAATGTTGTTGCTGTGAATAGGAGAACATGTTGAATTTAGTGGCAGAAGTAGTATTTTCTATTAAAAGAATGGTGGATCTGTTTTGCCACCAATGGTCACTGGACTCTCACTCTGGATTAATGCAACAAAACGCTCTTTGCCGTACACTGTTGATGAGATTGCCCCAAATAACTGTGATTGGGGTAGACGAGTCTGTGACACCCTCAAATGCAGTTTTTGAAGATGTCATTGTGTTCAAGCTAAAAATGTTAAAGGGGAATTTCTCCCTAACCCTTTTTGTTTACAAAAGTAAGTTGATAATTATGTGTATTGACAATTTATTTTATTAAAAAATAAATAAAGATATAGGGGAGCTGAAGCTGCAGCTGGAGATGAAGCTGCTCCTGGAGGGGTCTAACATCAGCTCACGTAGACCAGGATGTGTTGCTGTCACATCATCTAGAACAGATGTAAACAAATAATAATCACACCCGTGTGAACTGAGTGGTGTAACTAACCTTATATCTCTATTAAATCGTTGCTGCATGCCGGGCAGAAACCTTATATCTCTATTAAACCTTATATCTCTATTAAACCTTATATCTCTATTAAATCGTTGCTGCATGCCGGGCAGAAACCTTATATCTCTATTAAACCTTATATCTCTATTAAACCTTATATCTCTATTAAATCGTTGCTGCATGCCGGGCAGAAACCTTATATCTCTATTTCAACATCTTTTGTATTTATTTTGTGAATTAATGCCCTACTCCGTCAGACTACAGTGTCAAACAAAAGTAGCAAAAATGGCCAATCTACAATCTCACGAGTCACGACCCGTCGCAACGTGGCACGTTGTGAGTCTTTCTGAGTTTCTGAGATGGTATTTTGCCAGTGTCATATTGTACCTTCAGAGCAAGGTTATAATAGTTAACTAAAAAACGAAAACTAGAATTAAAAAAACATTTTAGTTAACTGAAACTAAATAAAAACTAAAAATAAATTCACAAAACTAACTGAAATTATAGAAAAAATACCCTTAGTTATAGTTTTAGTTTTTATAGTTTTAGTTATAGTTTTTTAGTTTAAAAAACTAAAACTAAACTATAACTAAACTAAAACTAAGCATTTCACCAAAATAAAAACTAAATAATAACTAGCAAACCCGCTCTAAAAACTAACTGAATTAGAAAAAAATAAAGCCAAAACTAACTAAAACTAAACTATAATGAAAAAATCACACCCGTGTGAACTGAGTGGTGTAAGGTCTTATATAGCCTGATCAGCTCTGATCTGACGTAATGAAATCACACCCGGGTGAACTGGGTGACCGTAGCAACCATGCTCATTTTTTGAGCACAGACAGACAGACACGTAAACTAACAAAGCCAGTTGTAGGAGTGGTTTACACCACTCAAAAACCACACCCGTGTGAACTGAGTGGTGTAAGGTCTTATATAGCCTGATCAGCTGTGGTCTGACGTAATGTCTGACGTAATGAAATCACACCCGGGTGAACTGGGTGACCGTAGCAACCATGCTCATTTTTTACAGACAGACAGACAGACAGACACGTAAACTAACAAAGCCAGTCGTAGGAGTGGTTTACACCACTCAAAAACAATTGCGCGATTGAATAGGAGTTCTAGCGTTAGACCCCTCCAGCAGCAGCTCCAGCTGCAGCTTCAGCTCCGCTATATCTTTATTTATTTTTTTATATTTATTTTTTGGTCAATATACATAATTATCAACTTACTTTTGTAAAAAAAGGGTTAGGGAGAAATTCCCCTTTAACTTATAAAGTTGCCTAGTGTTGTTCTAGTGAAATGCCTCGTCCTCTAATCAAGAAAACTGACCACCATTTATGTGAATATCAGTCATATTGTCATTCTGAATTGCAAGTAAACCTGAATCTTGAATGAATGTTTTTTGTTTGCCAGAAACGAGATGTGTTGACGACAGGAGGCGGTCATCCCGTCGGGGATAAGCTGAACTCGCAGACGGTGGGCCCCAGGGGTCCCCTGCTCGTCCAGGATGTGGTGTTCACGGATGAGATGGCCCACTTCGACAGAGAACGCATCCCAGAGAGAGTGGTCCATGCCAAAGGGGCGGGTAAGGCATTGGTAGAGGATCAAACACAATAACAGTGATTTAAATAGGTTTTCAATGTAATGAGTCCCGGGATGCAGGGATGGTCTTTTAGATGAGTCCCAGGGACATTTTATGAGTCCCACTTCAATGACGTTAGGAGTCATATTTTGCCATTTTTACAAATTGCAGCATTTAACTCCCATTTCATTTTATATGGTTATAATGTGGTTATATTCATGTAGAAAACAGAAGAAGAAATTATTATTATAACTAAAGCTAGCAAAAAAAAACTAGTACAGTAGTGCATCCCATGGATGCAGAGGTCGTTGTTTTATTGCGTCCCTTAACTATAAACTGCGTTTTGGGATGCAAAATGCACCCTATTTTAATCTCTGCAATAAGGCTTAAAGGTGACGAGGTGTCTCCTCGGTGTCGAGGCCCACATCAATAAAAGCCAATAAAAATGAAGCTCACCCATTTGAGTCCCATATCTGCACGTCCGTCCAAACACAGGTGCTACTGATTACAGAAATCCTCCGTTTTTAATCCAATTCAAGATGACATCCAGACAGTGTATTACTCGTTTTCAACTTAATCATCACACTAAAATATGTATATAGGTTGTGTACAGGTTAGAAAAAAATCCCCTGGCTTTTCTGCCGTCTCTGTCACTTTGTAAACAAACCACTGTGCATGAGACAGACCTATAGGACCCATAGCCTGGAGGGATAGGACGCTCTGATTGGTCTTCAGAGACTTAGATCCTGCCATCTGAGGCTGAAACTTCAAAATAAAATGCCCCAAAAAGCCATTTCACTACACCTTTAAGCCCGAGTTCTACTTGTTCAACCTGTTGTTGAACATACACATTGGCCCAATGACTTCCGTTCCTGACTCACTCACTTAACCACCTTCAACCTGGCGTCGCTATTTTAGCCATGTTTTTTTTTTCTTGTTTCTTGAACAACCTACAGTACAGAAAGTTCATAGACCCTTTAAAGTTTTCTTTGGAAAGCGACTAGTATCATTCACCATCCAAAGGCTCTGTTCTGTTTGAAAAAGTAGCTGATACATCATCTGGCTGGTGGACAAACAAACTGTTTTCTTGTCATCATGTATTTTCATCTAATTTAGGTCATATATATATATATACAGTATATATTGTCTCAGTTATGTCATTTCCCTCTCTACAGGAGCATTTGGCTATTTTGAGGTTACTCATGACATCAGATGCTACAGCAAGGCCAAGGTGTTTGAATCCATGGGTAAAATGACACCCATCGCTATCCGCTTCTCCACTGTGGGTAAGAATGACATGGCACTTTATGTAGACTTGGATAGTATTTTAAACAGACTTATAGCATGTTACGTAGACAGCACTAGAATTGCATTTTATGTAGTCATAGCACTTTATAGTACACATATATAATATAGTATAGTATGTATAGTTTACATAGATACTCCACTGTTACGTTCTTAGCTTACACATGTTTCATGATAACTACTTTTTATATATGTTATGTATGCCATGCTTTTTTGTTATTGCTTAATGTAAGTCTCTCTGGATTAAGAGCTTTCCCCTCACATTCAGAAGATTACGTGTGTAATCCACGTAACTCGGGGACCGTTCGCCCCACCGACTTGAAATTCGACACACCTGTTCCACATTCCCACAGGGAGTGGTGTCTGACGTCTGCATATTACTCCTTATTTGGGAATGCCTGACAAAGAACTTAACTCTATGTATTGGCATAAAAGGTACACAGACATACTATCTGGGTGGGGCATGCATTTCCAACTTGCATCGTTCCAAGTAGGCCAGTGGCCACCGCTGTAGAGGCCCCATGGCCACCGCTGTAGAGGCCCCATGGCCACCGCTGTAGAGGCCCCATGGGCACCGCTGTAGAGGCCCCATGGGCACCGCTGTAGAGGCCCCATGGGCACCGCTGTAGAGGCCCCATGGCCACCGCTGTAGAGGCCCCATGGCCACCGCTGTAGAGGCCCCATGGCCACCGCTGTAGAGGCCCCACGGGCACCGCTGTAGAGGCCCCATGGCCACCGCTGTAGAGGCCCCACGGGCACCGCTGTAGAGGCCCCATGGCCACCGCTGTAGAGGCCCCATGGCCACCGCTGTAGAGGCCCCATGGCCACCGCTGTAGAGGCCCCATGGGCACCGCTGTAGAGGCCCCATGGCCACCGCTGTAGAGGCCCCATGGGCACCGCTGTAGAGGCCCCATGGCCACCGCTGTAGAGGCCCCATGGGCACCGCTGTAGAGGCCCCATGGCCACCGCTGTAGAGGCCCCACGGGCACCGCTGTAGAGGCCCCATGGGCACCGCTGTAGAGGCCCCATGGGCACCGCTGTAGAGGCCCCATGGCCACCGCTGTAGAGGCCCCATGGGCACCGCTCTAGAGGCCCCATGGGCACCGCTGTAGAGGCCCCATGGGCACCGCTGTAGAGGCCCCATGGGCACCGCTGTAGAGGCCCCATGGGCACCGCTGTAGAGGCCCCATGGGCACCGCTGTAGAGGCCCCATGGGCACCGCTGTAGAGGCCCCATGGCCACCGCTGTAGAGGCCCCATGGCCACCGCTGTAGAGGCCCCACGGGCACCGCTGTAGAGGCCCCATGGGCACCGCTCTAGAGGCCCCATGGCCACCGCTGTAGAGGCCCCATGGGCACCGCTCTAGAGGCCCCATGGGCACCGCTGTAGAGGCCCCATGGGCACCGCTGTAGTTTGTATAAATATTTCAAACACCTGGCCCACTGGCAGTGTGCACAAGAAATATGATGCTGATCGAGATAAGCCCCAGACAGAGAGAGAGACACACACACACACACACACACACACACACACAGAGACATCTCTCTTCTTGCCATGAATATGAATATTTGCTTTTATTTGGAGGAAGATTGAAATGAAATGAACTGTTTTAAAATAACCACCTAGGCCGGTAATCCAGCCTGACGGCGTGCGGCAGGTTCGAGTCCCGAGCACGTCGGCCTTTGCCCAATGTCTTACCCCCCCCCCCCATCTCTCTCCCCTTTCCTGTCGCATTACTGTACCCTATCAAATAAAGGCAAAAAAGCCATAAAAATATATATTTAAATAAATAACCACATGCATGGGTCACATTATGGAATATCCTACGCAGCCATGAAGCCACTTGATGTTTCCTCACAATCTTGCCAACACCAGAAAGCTAACTAGTGTGCAACCTATGCCTCCTATTGTATTGCGAGCATCCTAAAGCCCAATCCACACCACTCGCAACTCCTTGCAACAAAACATTTGCAAGTAGTTGCATGTTGCAATGAGTTGCATGGAGAATCATTGGTGCGGTTTGGGCTTAAGTGGAGTAACTAAAAATTATATCTACTTGCAAAGCACACAGAGCCAGTAAAAGAGATCAGAGCTTATACTGACACATTAACATATCCTTTAAAAATGGAAGTAAAATCCAATCTCATTTAATGACATTTAATATATTTTATCTGCTGTTGACTTGTAGCGGGGGAGTCGGGCTCTGCAGACACGGTCCGTGACCCACGAGGATTTGCAGTGAAGTTTTACACAGAGGAGGGAAACTGGGACCTTACAGGAAACAACACACCCATCTTCTTTATCAGGGATGCCCTGCTGGTGAGGCGCGCGTGTGTGGTGTGTGGTGTGTGTGTGATAAAGAGAGGGAGGCTTCTTGCGAATGATAACCTTAATATTTATTGGCAGCATCGCAATTTCTCTACAGAGCCTAATAAAAACAGATGACCCACAATAAGAACACTGTTTTTATTGCATTTTTATTATCAGTCTTTGCACCCTATCCAGTCTGTGGTTCACCAAAGAAAGGGAAGAGGGCATGAATGAACATCATGTTGGTTTTTTCCTTTTTTCTCCAGCAGTTTTGGCTGTCAAAATCATTAGTTACTGGAATATTGACCGGAACGCGGTAGCTTCTTGCCACCCGCAGTTGATCACAGCCACTCTCGACAATGTTTGTGATTCAACCAGATGTGTTTTAAGACGCGTCCCAAAGCGTCTCTCCGATCCCTTACGTCATTCTTGTAGTCCGGCAGCTGAGGTGGACGGGTGGGAAATTTGGTATAGTCTTTTTTTTTTATTGGCCTAAAATATTGTCTATATACATACATTCATGAATCCACTTGCTTTTTTTTGCTTTAAAAAAAAATTAATCCACTTGCTGAGCGGCTGTCACTATTGGGCAATCTTTTTTTATAGGGGTTTCTTGTGACCCTACTACCATTAATCCTATGGCAGGCAAAAATGTCAAACTTTCCTTTTGCTTTAAGTAGCATGTGACATGACTGTAGTCGTGTCTCGACGTAAGGAATGTTAAGTACCTGCCTGGTACTCTGTAGAAAGATCTGTACTGGCTACCAACCAAATGAAAACACTGTACGTACGGGGTAGTTACCACTTACCAGCCAAATGCAACAATCTACTGTT
Source organism: Electrona antarctica (assembly GCF_951216825.1). Lineage (NCBI taxonomy): Eukaryota > Metazoa > Chordata > Actinopteri > Myctophiformes > Myctophidae > Electrona > Electrona antarctica. The sequence goes on along the minus strand of NC_136810.1, from coordinate 9,299,009 downwards.
TGTAGCTACTGTAATACCTGACGTTGATGTGTCATGTTTGGAAGTGGTTTGTCTTTTTAACCTGTGTCTTGAGAGGCCTATTCCAGCAGATGCTGGTTATAATAATACTTTTAACACTGATAAAGGCATGCGTACCAAAACACATCAGTATTCGGTCGACTGCTGCTGCAGATATTAAAACATTATTAAAAATAGACCCCTAAGACTTCTACAGAGAGTTTCGATTGTTTCTTCTCTGTATAGAGTAATACTGTAACAGAATTGGATTACAAATAGATTTGGGTGATCTAAACCTTAACGGCAGCTAAATATTTAGATCTTGTGGCAGATATCTAAAACCAAATAACCAGAAAACATGTTTTATGTCTATTTATGAGTAAAGTATAATATTTGACAACCTTTCTTCAACCCCTTCAGTTCCCATCGTTTATCCACTCTCAGAAGAGGAACCCGCAGACCCACATGAAGGACCCAGACATGGTGTGGGACTTCTGGAGTCTCCGGCCTGAATGTCTGCATCAGGTAACATCATTTTCATCCACCTCCATGATGTGTGCTGAGGTGGATCGGACCTCTGTGTCTCAAGCAACATCCTGTGTTGGTCAAATGTACAACAGTACGTTATAGTTGACAGTTGTTGTGCAAATAATTGTGATTAATATTATAACGTATAGATGGCATTGTACATAAAAAAAATACAATTCTGTTAGTCGTTTAGGTGTTGAAACAAGGCAGATACTGAATACCGGTATGCAAACAATGAGTTGCGCACATCCATGTCTTTGCTGGTTGCGGGACACAGTGTTTTAACCCATTTTGGGCGGGTACCCCTTTTGGTGTTAGCATTATGTTATGCTTTAGCTATTGAAAAATAGCAGATCTACAAGCTCATAGCGCGCCACCGAGTGGCGCGCTACGAGCTTGTAGGTCTGCTATTTTTGAAAAATCGAAGAACGACTGACATAGAAACATAGCTTTTTCAGAAAAAAAGACATTTTTAGAATCTGATCTCAGTTCAAAATGTGTTAAGTAAACGACTCGCAACTGTCATGCAACTACTCGCAACCATTATTTGATATGGCAGTTGCATTGGTGTGACATGCCTTCAAAGTGTTTTGTAGCAAGGAGTTGCAACTCGTTGCAACTTAAGGATGTAATAATTGTGACAGGACTAACTGCAACATCCGGTGTTGGTAAACTGTAAGTGTTTCAGATGGTCTGCAACATCTCGTGTTGTTCATGTGCTAAACCTCCTGTCTCTTCTTTCTGCCTCACGGCTGCTGTGTCAAGTGGTCAGATGGGTGGGCCACGTGCATTTTCAGAGCACGTTCATCTCAATAAACAATCAATCCATTATGTTCCTGCTTGGATCAAAGGCAAAGTTCATATTTATCTAATATAGGGTAACGGTTAAAACAACGTTTTCAATGTTTTACGAATAAATACCATGACTTTTGTTTTATCATCATCACAATATTTATGTTATTTCATCATTTAATTGTTTTGGCAATTATTTGGGGGCTTACTTGCAGTATCCTCACGGCCCAGTGGGTCCAGCAGTGGGCCCCCGACCCACAGGTTGAGAATCACTGTTGTACACTGTCTCTCTCTCTCGGCTCTCCTACAGTCGATAATATCAGTGCAGAGATGAGTTCAGATTAGAGTGGACTGCGCTCTTTCCTTGAGAGGAAAAACAAACAAAAGCAAATACAATCTTACTGTATTCTGTTTTGGGTTCACGATGTATATCCTTTCTTCTGGTTAAAAAGTCAAAGATGGGGCCTGGGCCATGGCTCAGTGGTCCAGGCACCTTGGCTGGTAATCCAGTCTGGCAGTGTGCTGCGGGTTCGACTCCCGATCCCGACGGCCTTTACTGCATGTCTTCCCCCCCCATCTCTCTCCCCATTTCCTGTCAGCCTACTGTCTGTCCCTCCATAAAATATATAAAATAAAGGCGAAAGCCAAAAAAAAATGTAATTTAAAAAGTCAAAGATGGATTGATTAAAGTTCCCTCTCTGTCCACCAGGTGTCGTTTCTGTTCAGTGACCGTGGCCTACCGGACGGCCACCGGCACATGAACGGCTATGGTTCACACACCTTCAAACTGGTCAATGCTCAGGACGAGGCCGTCTACTGCAAGTTCCACTACAAGGCCAGTATTACATTCAGTGTGATGTTGTGTAAATGATGCTACAGTCCCTACAATACTGTACTGAGGTTGTTTTTATTCTGTAAATACTGCAAGAATGCATTTAACATTTTCCATTACATACAATAGTGTCATTTAATTTCTGAAATGTAAATTAGGGATTATTGGCTTGGATTTTCGAGTACTCTTTGTTCAATGTATTGCTTTGTAACACAAAAATACAGTTGTATAAATGTATATTTACCCTGTTCTATATTAAAAGTTAAATGTTTTGACAGGAGACATTGATTTACAGTAACTGCTATCTATGAATATCTGCCCACATCCATATAGTAAAAAAATTATAGATCTGCCTTTTTTTTCCTTTCCGTTTTTGTTGCTGCGTGTATTCGAATGTGGAAATCACTTAAAATTGCCATGCCTAATGTAAATATCTGCCTTGGATTAATTGTCAGTCCTGTTTTTGTTCTTTCTCAGACTGACCAGGGCATAAAGAACCTGACCGTTCAGGAGGCAGACCGTCTGTCCGCCGCTGACCCCGACTACGGCATTAAAGACCTCTTCAACTCCATCGCCAATGGGAACTTCCCCTCCTGGACCTTCTACATCCAGGTCATGACCTTTGAGCAAGCTGAGAGCTTTCCCTTCAACCCCTTCGACCTCACCAAGGTACACTGGAGTACTGTTACTTGTAATTTCATACTGTACAAAAAAAAGAAAAAATAATCTTTTCAGACCACTGGAATTATACATGTACAGTGAGTTAAAAAGATGCTAAATGGACGACACAAAAAGCCAAAAGGCTTGTTTCCTTTGTGGTCCATATACAAATACATACAGTATACTGTACATGGGTCCATCCATCCATCTTCAACCGCTTATCCGTTGTCGGGTCGCAGGGGCAACAGGTCCACCAGAGAGCTCCAGACTTCCCTCTCCAGAGCATGGACTATACATAGGTGCATATTCGATTGATTCTTTTTTCTGTAGATATAAAGCACTCAGTCTTTGGACACAAAATAATCCCCCACAAGCCCTCCCCCTCATGCCTTCTAGTTTTGTTTCTCCCCAAAAGCCCAATATAGAATGGAAGACAGACAACAATGATATTAGCTATACAAAAAAAAAAGTTTATGGTAATAACAATTTAAAAAAGAAAAATTGTGTTAATGAGGTAAATCATATGGTATGCATCACATATATTCACAGCATAGCTGTAATTTGTAATGCGACTATTGTCCCCAGCCCTGCACAATAGTCTAGACTAGAGGTCCTGGTAGGATAGAATTCCCTGAGTCCCTGAGGAACGTTGCTGTGAATAAATGACTAAAACCTATTGAATTGTGTGCTTGTCTAGGTGTGGTCCCATAAAGATTACCCTCTGATCCCAGTGGGCAGGTTGGTTCTCAACAGGAACCCAGCCAACTACTTTGCCGAGGTGGAGCAGCTGGCCTTCGACCCCAGCAACATGCCACCGGGTATCGAACCCAGTCCTGACAAGATGCTGCAGGTAACGGAACATTTAGTCTATGCGTAGTTTACGGCAGTGATTCTTAACCTTTTTCACTTCAAGGACCCCCAGTTTGATATGCATAAGGGAATGGACCCCATTTCATGAACATTTCTACACTATTAATCCTCAGTGTTTTATTTAGTGTAGTGTGTCCATTTTGACATCTGGTGGCCTGCAGACCCGACTTTGAGAAACATGCTTTACTGTTAGTTTTGATTATCCCTATTTCTACCTCCTGTTTTATATATTTTACAATTTATGTATCCATAACTTTATGTATATTGTAGTGTATCTTGGTGTATCTACATTGTGTAATTGTCTTGTGAGCCTGTGCGGGCTGGGCAGGACACTATAATAAAAAAAACGTATCTTATTTGTTTCATGGCATTAAATGCTTGATACTCTTATAATCTGTGGAGAAGTTTGGAGATGAAATGTGCTTGCTAACTATGAATAGATTTACACACATTTATCTTTTGAGTAGTGATGACTGAATCCTAACTGTTTGTCTCTCTCCTGGTAGGGTCGTCTGTTCTACTGAATCCTAACTGTTTGTCTCTCTCCTGGTAGGGTTGTCTGTTCTCATGAATCCTAACTGTTTGTCTCTCTCCTGGTAGGGTCGTCTGTTCTACTGAATCCTAACTGTTTGTCTCTCTCCTGGTAGGGTCGTCTGTTCTCATGAATCCTAACTGTTTGTCTCTCTCCTGGTAGGGTCGTCTGTTCTCCTATCCAGACTGAATCCTAACTGTTTGTCTCTCTCTCTCCTGGTAGGGTCGTCTGTTCTCCTATCCAGACACCCACCGACACCGTTTGGGGGCCAACTACCTCCAGATCCCTGTCAACTGTCCCTACAAGACCCGCGTCTCTAACTACCAACGAGATGGACCCATGTGCATGTATGACAATCAAGGTCAGTCAGTCCTGAACTCAGACACCAAACCAAATGGTGTGTCAAATATGAGAAAACATTGATATCCCCAGAAATTCATTAAACAGTAACCGTGTGTGTGTAATGACTTTGTCTGTGTATACATGCCCATGTGTTTTATTATAACCTTCTGACCAGTTGGGGTGTGTTCTCTTGTCTGACCTGTAGGTGGTGCTCCCAACTATTTCCCCAACAGTTTCAGCGCCCCAGAGACCCAGCCTCGCTTCCTGGAGTCAAAGTTCAAGGTGTCGCCTGATGTGGCTCGCTACAACAGCGAGAGCGAGGACAACGTCACACAGGTAAACACCAGAGGGCTGGGTCATAATGACACACGCACACACGCGCACACACACACACACACACACACAGACCATGGGACTTGTTTTAGCAGCTGCACCAAGTGAGGGGATGCGTCACATCCGCTTTATCGCTTACTCATGGATTGATTGATTGATTGAAGAATTTATTAACAGTTTGCAGAATTACAGTACATTTCAAGCACAAACTCAATACAAAGGCTGTTAACTGTGAGTGGACGACCCAATTAAGCATTACACTTGTTTCCAATAGGGTCCACCATGTTCAAATCATCAAAACATTTAGAGACGTACAAATAGACACTTCTATAGACAGAACAGGAATTCATCATAAAGGAGGTAAAAAGGGAAAAGAAATATATACAGTGAGGGGAAAAAGGGGGGGGCGGGGGGGGGATTCAGATTTTACGGGGGCCAGTTTCGAATTGCAGCCATCCGTAGGTGCCCTTTGAGAGCGGTTTTGAAGGAGTCAAGGGATTCGCATGTCTTAATGACAGTTGGTAGGGCGTTCCACATTTTGGTGGCATAGGAGCGAAAAGAATTTAGTCCCTTGTTTGTGCCGAATCTGGGTTGTACATGGTTCGTTGCACTCCCTCTGGTGTTGTGGGTGTGGACTTAAAAAAGAGCATCCGTTCTCCAGACTGAATGACGGAAGCATTTGAAAATTGCGAGAGGCAACCAAGGGGCCAGTGAGGCTATTCAACGTTGAAGCACTGGGCCCTAGTGGTAGGAGGAGGCACTACAGGCGGACCCGTGGATTCATGACCGGGAAACCCCGTGCAGCTGGGCTTTAACATTGAGCGCTCGGTTGCACTTCCGCATTTGACCACCAAAATGTGGTGGTCAAATGCGGAAGTAGACGTTCTGAGACGGTACTTCCGGCAGTCTTCCGGGTGCTTCAAAACGCCACTGAGCAACTTCCACTGACATGAATAGCTGGGGGGGCGGAGCTTCGCGCCAGTTCAGTCTCTATCCTTTTATATACTCTATGGAGGCAACCGTCTCGCCATGCGAGGCTACACACCCAGATAAAGACCTGTATGATCATGTCATACAGGGTCATCTTACATCCAGAACCTGTCCAAATATTTAGGATTCAGATTACATTTACGCTTGTTATTACAAGGTGTCTCACATTGAAACCAAGCCTTGTTTTCCTAGATAAAAGTGTCTGTCTGTCTCTCTCCTCGGTTCCTGCGTATACGTGGAAATTTGAAATAACTTAAGTGTGTGTGTGTGTGTGTGTGTGTGTGTGTGTGTGTGTGTGTGTGTGTGTGTGTGTGTGTGTGTGTGTGTGTGTGTGTGTGTGTGTGTGTGTGTGTGTGTGTGTGTGTGTGTGTGTGTGTGTGTGTGTGTGTGTGTGTGTGTGTGTGTGTGTGTGTGTGTGTGTGTGTGTGTGTGTGTGTGTCAGGTGCGTGAATTCTACACACAAGTATTGAATGAAGAGGAGAGACAGAGACTGTGTGAGAACATGGCAGGGGCCTTGAAAGGAGCCCAGGTCTTCATCCAGAAACGCTGGGTGAGTCTTCTTCACTTTATTCTTGCTCTGCAATCCATTTACCTAGTTTTGCATTTTCTCTTCCCAAAACTCTTAAAGGTATATTCATTGATTTCACTTAATTCAAATATCACTTTTCTTCACTTTTTTGGGATAATCCTCCCTACTATAGAGTGTGCTGCTGACCATATACTGTAAGGAGTTCCTCCCTGTCCCAGTAAGCCCCTGGGGTCAAAAAACCCTAGTTTCGGTTTTGGTTGCGGGTGAGAAAGCCTTCATCCAATCAGGATGAGAGGGGCCATCCTCCAATCATGATCGAGTGGGGGCGGGCCTTGGTGCACGTGCTGTTGGCCTGTTGCACTCCGCCACCGAGTGGCGCGCTACGAGCTTGTAGGTCTGCTATTTTTGAAAAATCGAAGAACCACTGACATAGAAACATAGCTTTTTCAGAAAACTGTCTAGCCTGACACTCAGCCTGAATTTTCATTTCGTTTCACTCCATTATTCAGTCTGAAAGCCCTCCCTACTACAGCCGTTTCTGAGATGGGCGTTGACAAAGAGGCAGTCTTCGGTGATTGGTTCATACCAACCAATCAGAATAGTAGGAAAGCAGATGACGTTGTTGTCAATCATGTGGCTATGGCTAACCCGTTTGCTAACCAAACAAACACAGCCAACGAGCGCTACTAGCATGTAAACAAAAGTGGTAAAATATGTCGGATGATGATGTTTATAAAACCCCTCGTGTCTGTAAAGAAACTATTCATCATACGTCGATTTAATAGCCAGATTGATACGGCCGTGAGTCACCGCAGTGGGGGCAGCCATGTTTGTTTGTGTCTGGACGGCGCTGTTGTTTTGACGTCATCGAGTTGAAACGACGCTGATTCGTCGTACAGATTTCCAACCGAGTCTCAGACCTCCTTCGAGAGCGTCACCAGACCCTGAATCGCCTGAATATATTTTTTTAATGGGCGTGGCTAGCGATTCAGGGGCTGGAGCCAGGCTAAAAACTGTCAGGATGTAGAAGACATTTTTAGAATCTGATCTCAGGTCAAAATGGGTTAATTGAAAAAAGGAAGCCAATCACGTCCCTCACAGTTGAAGGAACGATAGGCCAGTTACGCCTGTGAGGAACATTACTTAAAGCTCATAATAGTCGTCGTACTCTTCGATCAGAGCTTGTAGCTCTCTAGCTTGTAGCTCTCTAGCTTGAAGCTCTCTAGCTTGTAGCTCTCTAGCTTGAAGCTCTCTAGCTTGTAGCGCTCTAGCTTGTAGCGCTCTAGCTTGAAGCTCTCTAGCTTGTAGCTCTCTAGCTTGAAGCTCTCTAGCTTGTAGCTCTCTAGCTTGTAGCTTTCTAGCTTGAAGCTCTCTAGCTTGTAGCTCTCTAGCGTGTAGCTCTCTAGCTTGAAGCGCTCTAGCTTGAAGCTCTCTAGCTTGTAGCGCTCTAGCTTGTAGCTCTCTAGGTCAGTGGTTCTCAAAGTGGGGACCCTCGGAGTACCCTTAGGGCGGCTGTGGCTCAGGAGGTAGAGCAGGTCGTCCAATGATCCCTGGGTCGGCGGTTCCAATCCCGGCTCCTCCTGTCTACATGTCGCAGTGTCCTTGGGCAAGACACTGAACCCTACGTTGCCTCCAGTGAGTTGGTCGGTGTGAGCTTGCCACCATTGGTGTGACGCTGGCGTCGACTGTTCGCCGCTTCACCTCCCAATGTATGAATGAATGAACCATTGTAAAGCGCTTTGAGCACTTGGAAAAGCGCTGTAAAAATGCAATTAATTATTATTATTACAAGTTTGTAACTTTGAGCATATGGAACAAATGGACCCTTGCGTGTCCATTTTGTTCCATTTGTTCCAAATGAAAAGGGGCTCCAGACACTGAAAAAGAGTAGTTTGGTTAAAGTAGTGTATTTCATAGTTCTGTTTTCCTCTCCTTCCCTCTCCAGGTCGGCCAGCTAATGGCAGTCCATCAGGACTATGGTAACAGAGTCCAGAATCTGCTCACCAAGCACAACGCAGATGCCCAGAAGGTTCGTATTCAACAGTTATACAAAGTTCTAATGATCCAAATGACAGAATCAATAACATACTTAACAAAACAAACAAAAGCCCTAATCTCATTAGGATCAATGATAATATAACCGGTGATCCCTCCATAATTGCCAATGCGTTTGGTCAGCACTTTTCCTCTGTCTGTAGCTCACAATCGGATCCACCCTATTCTCACGCTCCCTTGAATAACTCTAGGGTCGGCAGCTCCTTTTCTTTTGCTAGAATTACTCCAACTGATGTTCAACAGGCTATCTGTGAGTTAAACCCAGGTGCTGCTGGGCCAGATGGTTTGGAGATTAAGTTCTTGAAAATCGCTCCTCACAGTCTTTCATTTCCACTGTCCGATTTATTTAATCTATCTCTATCTACATGCGATATTCCTTCAATCTGGAAATGTGTCAGTGTAACCCCCCTGCACAAAGCTGGGGATCCACATGATCTCAACAATTACAGACCTATCTCTATTATCAACAGCACAGTCAAGATATTTGAAAAGTTAATATTTAACCAACTCTCTAAGTATGTCAACGACTCCCATATCCTATCTCCATTCCAATCCGGTTTCAGACCCAATTTCTCAACAACCACAACACTTCTAAAATTCACAAACGTTGTATTTTCATCATTCGAACATAGTATGCGTACAGGTGCAATATTTATAGACCTTACAAAGGCATTTGATTTGGTAGACCATTACTTACTTCTCGACAAACTTCATTCCATAGGTCTCTCAAAAGAGTCTGTCCTTTGGTTCAACTCATATCTCCACCTCAGACGTCAGTGCGTCTCATACCAGGGGAACCGCTCTGACTTTAGGATCCTTCCATTAATAGATTACGCTGACATTGTTTATCAAAATACTTCTGAAACACACCTCTATCCTCTTAATGTAACGTATAATAACCAGATGACACATCACTGTGTCATGTTTGAGACCCTCAACTGGTTAAATCTCAAATCTAGAAAGCACTTTCATTGGCTCATATTCATCTTCAAATGTATTCATTTTAACTACCCTGAATATTTAAAACAGTATCTGCATCCCTTTAGCTCACCATACATACATACCACCAACATTAGGAAAGAAGTCGGCCGACGTGCTTTCAAATACAAAGCTCCGGATGACTGGAACAATCTCCCCAGTTCTCTTAGATCAATCAACTCCTTCAATATCTTTAAAGTCTCTATCCTTACTTCTCTTCAAATACCCTGCTCCTGCTTCTGATATGCCTTAATTTGTTTCTAACATACTAATCTGCAAATATACTGTAATTTGACATCTATGCATGTGCACGTTTGTAATTCTGTATCTATCTCGCTAAAGCATTTTACTGCATGTGCATACAGTATCTGTAATAGTTTGTTTTTGATTTTTGATTTCTGATTCTTTTTTTTTTTTCATTGATATTTTTATTAGAAGTTAGGCATCAGTATATGGTGTCATTTCAGTCACATCATATATACAATAGTTATTTAGGTATACTGTACATGGAATGACAACATTTTATAATACTTCTGATTATATTGCTTTGCCCACTCCATTTTCCATTTCTAAACCAATACACAAACAAACATAACAGACATCAGAAAGTAATACAATAAAAAGTGCATAAAGAACATGGTACAATATATCACATTTTTTTTAAATAAATATTAAAAACATGTAAAAATAATAATCATAAGCACACATAGAGAGAGAAGAAAGTATAGAAAGAAGGATAGAAAGAGGGGGGGGGGGGAATCACTCAATGAGTAGGGATTAGTTGGCGATTAAAGAATAACAATAAAGGATCCCATTTCTCTTGGAATGTAGTGAGATTACCTCTGGTAGAATATCTGATTTTCTCCAATTTCAAAAGGGACATTACTTCTCTCAGCCATTGGGTACTAGAGGGTGGTCTAGTAGATTTCCACTGGAGAAGTAGATGGCGTCTTACTATTAGGGAGGTAAAAGCCAAAACCTCCAGCTGTCTGGGAGTGTATAGATCGTAGTCTTCTGGGACCCCAAACATTGTGATTTCTGATTCTTGATCTATGTCCACTATATGAGTACCATGATGCACTAAGTGCCTTATTTTCGGGGTGATTAGGTGGGGCCAACTTGGGAGAGCTTTCTGTTTTGTTTTGTAATGTATGCATGGATGTATTTGTTGTAACGTTTCTGTCTATTGTATTGCTCTGTATTTGCTGTATGTTGTTGGACCCCCTCGAAAACTAGATGTGACATCTCAAGGGGGTTCATATATAGTTAGGCAAATTACATCTATTATGCATCACAAATGTTGTGATGCCACGCGTTAAAACCACTTCAAAGGTTATGGGTTTCATTCCCTCTGTAGCTCACTGCCAGGGTTGTGTGTTTGTTTCAACTAGTGGACCTAAAACACTGTAAATATCTGCTGTCACTGATTTTGCATGGAACCTTGGATTTGAAGTATGTTCTGTCTTTGCTTTATCCCCCCGCCCTCCGTTCCCTTTCTCCTGACCAGTGTGCACCTGTACACGTGTACTCCCGTGCCTCTGCCATCGCTGCCGCGTCTAAGATGTGATGCCTTAAAATGTCCACCAGGGAGTGCCCACACACCCCATCAACGCAAGCGGTGTTTGCACTTCCTCTTTCTAACTGCTCCTATGGGTACATGCCTACATAACTAATCCATCCACTTTTACATGCAATATCCAACTTCAAAATAAATTACTGAGATGAAATCTGTCACTCTTGTTGAGTGACGGAACTAGGTTTTATTTTCAGTCCATTAGGTAACGAGGCTAATGATCTTGATAATGTTTGTTGTTTAATATCTGGGAGAGTAGACGGATAAGCAGCTTTGCATTCTACCTGCGTCACCATCTTATCCATAGTAACATTCTTCCGTTTTACTGCTTTATTCACATTTTGGCACATGAGATTACATTTCAACATAAGTTTTACTTTGCTCCAACGTAAACATAGCTTGTTGCTCTACTATGGCAAAAGACTAAGAGAGCTCAGTTAATGATTACCTTTGGCACGGGTGAGATGTGATGCGACTTCTAGCAAAGTCAATGATATTTTTGTGATTATATGTAAAGTCAAAGCTAAACACATTTCAATGTCTTCCACAATTTACAATTTAGGTATTTAGCAGACGCTCTTAATCCAGAGCGATGTACATTAAGCAATAACAAAAAGCATGGCATACATCACATATATAAAAGTAGTTATCATGAAACATGTGTAAGCTAAGAACGTAACAGTGGAGTATCTATGTAAACTATACATACTATACTATATTATACATGTGTACTATAAAGTGATATGACTACATAAAAATGCAATTCTAGTGCTGTCTACGTAACATAATATAAGTCTGTTTAAAATACTATCTAAGTCTACATAACGTGCTATATTTAAAATACTATCTAAGTCTACATAAAGTGCTATCTAAGGGGCTAGTGCTACGGGCCATGGTGGAGTCTGAAGAGGTGGGTTTTCAGACTACGGCGAAGGATTGGGAGTGAGGCTGCAGTTCTGATTGTGATGGGGAGTGCATTCCATAGTTTTGGAGCCAGAAGGGAGAAGAGTTTGGGACGTGTGGAGCGTTGTCCTGGCGTTTTTAGTGAAGGTACTTCCAGCTTCCAGCTGGTTGAAGAGTAGAGGGGTAGCTTTAATGGATAGTTTTAGGAGTTAGAAAAGTATAAGTGCGAAAAGAACCAGAGTGTGTCTCTCTACGTGTGTGTGTGTGTGTGTGTGTGTGTGTGTGTGTGTATGCAGAGTTTCAAAGTTGAAACAGCTGTGGAGCTGTTTAACTCCTTGTCTCTGTGACCGTGAGTGAGTGAGTCAGTGATCTGAGGGCAGATATATACTGTCCATTAGGGGCTTTAATTAAAGCCTTGATCTGGCCAGCAGGGGGATTCAAGTAGAGCACTCAGTGAGTGGTCTAATTGTTAAGCCACCACCACCACCACCAAAGCTATGAAAGATGAGAAATCCCTGAAAGAAAAACACAATTGTCTTAAGTGAGTTTAACATACACAAGGTACACAGTTAGCCAAGAACAACCACATCATCAGGGCGCTCACCAGCTTGTGAGTTCTGTCCAGGACCAGGTCAATGATCTCCTTGCCAATTGTGTAGTGTCCGCATGGCATAATGGTTGGCTGCAGCCTCCTTTCTGGTGATCATCTGCTCAGGGTGGAACAGCCTCATCTGTGAATGAAGGTTTCAAGGAAACAGTTGACAAGCATTACTCCTTTATATTTCTTCTAGGAACATCTAGCAAAGTCATAGCACTTCATAGTATATAGGTACAGCATAGTATAGTATATATTTATAGTTTATGTATAGTGTCATTATATAGATATGTTCTAGTTATGTTCTTAGCTTACGCATGTTTCATGATAAATGCATTTTATATATGTGATGTATTCCCATGCTTTTTTTTTTGTTCTTGCTTAATGTAAATCGCTCTGGATTAAGAGTGTCTGCTAAATGCCTTAATTGTAATTGTAAAGTCAATGATATTTTTGTGATTATATGTAAAGTCAAAGCTAAACCACTCAAGAGAATTGCGACAGCTAAATGAATGACTTTTTAACTGCATTGTTTGTGGAATTGTTTTAATTCAAGTCAATCTGATTGAGGTTTTACATGGAAAATGCGACTCTACAGCAACGGTGGTCACCACTAAGTATTAATATGATATACTATAGTTAAGGGGTATAGGATAGGTTTGTTTGGATGGCTTGTATAGTTGGGTCAGAACTGGAGCTGGACACATTTTTAAAGTGCCCAATATCATTTCAAATGGCCTGGAATCCCTAATAATGTTTGCCTGAAAAGAACAGATTTTTTTCTGGGATGTATATTTAGTGCTTGTATCAATTAATTTTGTAATCAAAAGCTTATGCTCATGCCTTTCTCTTTTTTTTCCTACTGAGTTTTATTTTTGTTTTTGTTTGAAACAGGTTTGGTCTCAAACTGGTTCAGATAATTTCCAAGATCTTGTGTTAAGGACTCAAATTTAATAAAATAAATATAATAAGCTCTGTGTGTGTGTGTGTGTGTGTGTGTGTACTTGTTCTACTTTCAAACCTGTGACTCAAGACAGAGCGTAGCTCACAACTCTAGTTGTCTTTGTACGACGCTTAAAAGGTCTTTAAATATATACTTTTTGAAATGTCTGAGGAAAATGAACGGGGAATCATTTCCTGGGCCCTGGTAGGGGGCGGGACTGCGACGCTCTATTAGATTTCATTTCAGGAGAAGATTAGCACAGTAACTGGTTCATGCACATACAGTACACAGAAGCAATACAATACGGCCTGGGCCGCGGCTGGGCGTTCCGGGTGCCTTGGCCGGTGGTCCGGCCTGGCGGAGAGCCGCGGATTCGGGTCCCAGGCAAGGGGCCAGTGAGGCTATTCAACGTTGAAGCACTGAGCCCTAGTGGTAGGAGGAGGGACTACAGGCGGACCCGTGTATTCATGACCGGGAAACCCCGTGCAGCTGGGCTTTAACATTGAGCGCTCGGTTGCACTTCCGCATTTGACCACCAAAATTTGGTGGTCAAATGCGGAAGTAGACGTTCTGAGACGGTGCTTCAAAACGCCACTGAGCAACTTCCACTGACATGAATAGCTGGGGGGGCGGAGCTTCGCGCCAGTTCTGTCTCTATCCTTTTATATACTCTATGGTCCCAGGCCCGTCGGCCTTTGACGCGTGTCCTTCCCTGTCTCTCTCCCCCTTTCCTGTCACATTACTGTACCCTATCAAATAAAGGCAAAAAAGCCATAACAAAATCTTTAAAAAGAAACGACACAATGCTATATAATAAAAGTACATGGAAGTAGAAAAAAGATTTGGTGAAATATTATTTGACTTGATGCACCGATCCTGGTGGAAGTTATAGTATGTATGGAAACTAATACCAGCCCCTGCAGCTTGTAGATAACAAGAAAGGACACTGCCCAACTGACACCACACCTGGCAGGGGACCTCTAATTTCCCACAAAGGTTGGCTGTGTGTTAATCATTTCTATCCAACGTTACAGACCGAATTTCCACACAGCGACTCCCAAGTTGGTTAAATCCTTTAACGGTGTTAAAGGAGTAATTTGAACATCAGCCATGTTGCGTAGAATTCCTTGCTTTCTTGCGTGTTGGTTGTTATTTGGTTGTTATGTTTCTGGGGGTCCCACGGCGGACCTGAGACCTGAAATCACCGACCAGGAGCTGTTCTGGGGAGCTGACCAATATGACTTTTCCATTGTGCTGGGATCCTCAGGGATGGAGTGCTTCTGGCATTTTGCTCACGAGGGAGAGAGATTCTACCTAACGTTCATGGTAAAGACTGCGTGACTGTCCTCTACTAATTGTAACCAGAAAGCATTATGTCAACCATTCCTGTGTTGTATGATAGTAATAGGGGTCAGAAAAGTACACAATTATATTAGTATTTTTCCCCAACTATACAGACCTAGATGTATAATGTATTTCTTTTGTTTTAAGTTGGCTATTAAATGTTCAAATGTCAGACAAGAAAAGTGCATTTTGGTTCCTTGGTTGTGCTATATATGTTATACATTTCTAGGCCTATTAGTATTTCCCCCAGCCATACAGATCAAGATGAATGTATTTTTATTTTATTTTAAGTAAGCTATTAATGTTCAAAAATGTTTACAAAGAGTTGAAGGTAGTTAAGACAAGAGTTTAACATACGGTTTACTTTGCTTGTAATTGTCTTCTTTTCCATATCATCATAGTATAAATGAAGTAGAAAAACATCCACTTAGTTGCTGCGTAGTAATAGGTGTTTTCTGTTATCATACCGTGTGTGTGTCTGTGTGTACGTGTGTTTGCGCGCGCGCGCGTGTGTTTGTGTAACTGTAGGTCCAGTGGGTGACAGGGGTTGGTCATGACAGACACCTGTCGGTTACAGTCAACTCCCCCAAGAGTCTGCTGGTGTCCGCTGTGGACGATGCCACTGGTCAGATCAACTTCAAAGCCGAGGAGACGGGTCAGTTTAGTCCTTTTCCTACGTCGTTGACCATGTGACGCAACATTTCAAAGCAGCCCAGACCAGAGCCTGATTAGTGCTGTTTATGAGAAGAGGAAGAAGATGGTCAGTGTGTGCCAAACCATGTGGTTTGTTGTGCTTCTTCGGAAGACACAGGCTGGGGGGGCCAACCCATACTGCTCCCGGGTGCCGTCTACATTCCGGCTGCCACCCGTCTCTCTGGTGGTCACCAGACTATTCCTGGTTGTCACGTAGTCTATTCCTATGAGTCACTATAATAATACGAGTTCACAACTCATTGTGGCGATTTTTGGCTAATGTTCCCCCCCAGAATAGGCATGCTGGGGTTCAAGTGGTGAAAATGCCAGTTTTATAATGAAGCTGCATGTTGTCTCATTGCTTTCTTTCTTTCTTTCTTTCTTCTTATTCCCCAGGCTTCTATCAAATGTGCTTCAACAACTTTCACAACCGCTTTGGCGTGATGCAGATCTTCCTCAACTTTGGCGTGTATTATGACTCACCTGGTAGTGTGGCCGCTGCGAAGGCCAAGGAGGAAGAGGACACGGCGAAAGAGGAAATCAGGAAAGACCTAAACAACACCCTGTCGGCCATAGAGGTATACACTACACATCATCACCATGTCCTGCTGTCAATCACAATGTAGTGTATATCTTTCTTTCTTTAACCTTTATTTATTCAGGGAAGTCAGTTGAGAGCAAGCTCTCTTTTTCAATAATGCCCTGATTACAGTACACATAACATACAATATAAATAATAAATACATTACAGGATAAGAAACAGTTTAGAGTGAGCAAGTACAGCTGGATCTCAAATGGAACCTTACAAGTCTTTTAAAACGTTCAAGTGAAATCAAAATTTTCAGTTTTAAGATTGATTGTAGACAGTTCCACATGTGAGGTGCATAGTAATGAAAGGCTGTTTTACCCAATTCAGAATTCACAAAGGGGATTTCTAACATAAGGTAGTTTTGGGAGCGGGTGTGATGTTGGCCAGTTTTGGGATGTAGTAGGCTGCTAAGATATGTAGGCATTTTTTAAGTAAGGCTTTGTAGATAAAACAGTGCAGTGTTGTTCTCGTCTCTTAGCCAATGAAGGCCAACCAACCTTTTCATACAACCTACAGTGATGGGTATTATACTATACAGTAGGCCTATATCAGTGTCTTATGATTGGATGAAACTGTTAACCATGCTACCCTGTCAACTACAATAAGGCTTACTTACTTGATTAAACCCTAATTACGTTGACTGGTCTCCACCAGGGGTCCATACTCAGTCCCCGTCCCCGTCCCCCCCCATTTAAATTAAATCTCTTCACAGAAAATAGCCTGAATATTCACCCCAGAATATAAAGATGTGATTAACCACCACCCTGACAATGATAACATTACAAATTCACTTTAGAATGATAACTTAACTTAAAGCGGCAACTTTATTTTTAATAATGAATACATTGTAATGTTGTCCAATCTGATTATGTTAATACAATATAAGTTATAATATACTTGGGGTGGTTGTATTTTGTCTCCATGTTCTTATATTGAGACATTTAGATTGTGTCAAAGGTCATGTTCTCACCTAGACGCAGGATCTGAACACCAATTTATCTAATTAGCTCAATGGTAAAAAGGTCAGCACTTCAAATCCAGGGTAGAAGAGGAAAGTTACCCATGGTGCTGCTTTAACCCATTTTGACCTGAGATCAGATTCTAAAAATGTCTTCTACATCCTGACAGTTTTCTGAAAAAGCAGACCTACAAGCTCGTAGCGCGCCACTCGGTGGCGCGCTATGAGCTTGTAGATCTGCTATTTTTCAATAGCTAAAGCATAACATAATGCTAACACCAAAAGGGGTTCCCGCCCAAAATGGGTTAAATGGTCAGTAACCACTTTAATAAACGATCTCTTTATTAGCCTACAAAGCTTGTACTGTATATGCTCAGCACTGGGAGAAAACTAAACGCAGATATTATTCAATACAACTTCCAATATAACATCACACAGACACACAATCAGGGACGTGCACACATAGCCCCTGCCCTTTTACCCGACTGTAAAACAACTGCCCTCCCGGACGGTTAGCTCAACCGTCTGGGCACCTAAGGCTGCCAAGCCAGCCGGACGGCGTGCCGCGGGTTCGACTCCCGAGCCTGACGGCCTTTGCCGCGTGTTACTCCCCATCTCTCTCCCCCCTTTCCTTTCTAGTTACTGTACCCTATCAATAAAGGCAAACGCCAAAAAAATATTAAAAAAAACAACAAAAAACAACTGCCCTTTCCAGACCACGAATGCAGCATTTACTATGGTGAAAGAAATGCAAATGCCACCAGGGACAGATTAACCCCAACGAGGCCCCCTGGGCCGGTAATTTTTGCAGGGCCCCCATAGCGCGCGTGCGCGCGACATTTGTGTTTTTCCGTGTTTTTATCATCTTTTTGACCTAAATTTAACAAAATCAATGGCCAATGAAGGGCCCCAGGAGCCCTTTTCAGGGCGTCAAACCCAGTACCACGCGGTCCAATTTCCCTGAAGGGCCCCTGAGAGCCAAGGGCCCCTGGGCCATGGCCCCACTGGCCCAATGGCTAATTTGTCCCTGAATGCCACTCCTTTCCATGCCATGCCGGAAGCACCATTCAGGAGAATTGCTTTTGTTCCAAACTTCTGAAGTCTCCTGAACTTGAACACAGTATTTTGAGTTGAACAAATATGTTTATGTCGTACACCGCATCTCGACTAGCTAAAGAGTGCTGGATTGCACCCCGAAAATAGCTGATCTATACAAGCTCTCAACGTGACGCATTGTGAGCTTGTAGATCAGCTATTTTCGCTGTTTTTGTCCAAAAGTGCCCTCTTACGGGATGTCAGCCCCTGCCTCTCTAACACCCCCTGCACGACCCTGTCCAGGCGACCTCCCACAGGGTAGAGAACCGCGTTTTCCACATGTTCCGCTTCTACAACTTTGGCCGCATGAGGAGAAGCCTGGACTACTACCTGCTGCTGTCCAACTCCAAGTTTGTGACGTGGTGGTCGGTGGCCCAGAGCGCCGTCATCGTCCTGGCGGGCTACCTGCAGCTGCTCTTCCTCAAGAGACTCTTCAACACCAAGAACAGCACCGAGGGCGAGAGGCCACGCTGCTGAGGTCGTCTCGGCTGCATCTTCTTGTCCATACTGTGAATGATTTGCTTCAGTGGTTTTCAACCTTTTCCATATCAAGGTCCATTATTTGAGCCACGGACCACCGTGATGAGATTGAGCCTCTCAGACCCAAAACGTTGAATATTTTTTGTTATCGTTGGATAAGATTCTGTCCACAATTCCATGTTATGTTGTTGTGGTACAATAGGAGAGATAACAATTCTTCTATTGTTCTCACATTCTCTAATTGTGTAGACTTCTTGTAAATTAAGTAATGCAGATGTTTAGTAACAATTTAACCCTTGGGAGCGTAAAAGTAAACCAAATGAGGACCCAAGGGTCCATTTGGTTTCATTTTACACTCAAGAGTTAAAGATCTACAAGTACATTTGGTTACCAACTCTCAGAATATCAAGTTTCAGAATATCAAATAATTTCATAATAGCTTCTCTTATGGCCAGTGGTGGGGGGAAAGTTGCCTAAAGTTGCCAACGAGTTAAAGTTCTGTAGAGTACTTGCTTTAAAAATATATATATACTCAAATGTACAAAATACAAAGTACATTTTATTTGTAATATCAATCTGTTTTAACATAGACAGATTCAAAGGTTTTCCAAAAATATAGAGTTGCAAATTGCGGCTAACTGGGAACATGATTTGGGGCTTACACTGTCTGCTGAAAAGTGGGATTCCATTTTCTCCTCCATACACCAGTAAGAAGCCCGAGGGCAAGAAGCGACCTCGCCCTTGCACGCATCCGCCTCGTTGGCGGCAGACTGCTGGGCGAGCGCTGGCACTTTGGCATGGGGGGTCAGATCAACAGATTCTGTACTGGCCATATAAGGAGCATGTATTGAGTGTACAGGGTTTGAAAAACTGAGAAAACAATATTTTTTATATGACACAGTGATGCCTATGAATGAAGCTTCGTATCAAGGACCTTGAAGGCTCTTTTGAAGAGCTGTTCTAATTTGAGGACTCTCTTCACTGAAAGCATTTTCCATTTTCAAAATCAAAGCAATCAACAAGTTCTGCTTGATGTCTTTGCCCATGAATGCTAGAGAAACGGGTTCATGCAACTGTTTGCGTGTATACAAAAGTCACCGATATCATCGTTCCAGTTCTAATAAATGTGTTGTCCTGTGACTGTAACCTGTGACTGAGGTTAATTTCTAGTAAAATTACAATGTGGTAGGGAAGCCAACAGATGACAAATGTGACTATCAGGGCAGTCATGACTTTGAAGGGCATGGCAGACCTGGCCATCCTGTTGTTCTGGATCCTTTTAATCATAATAAAAACAAAACAAAAATACATCGCATGGATGCACCTGGGACGTATCCTCAGTGATGTATCCTAAGGTCATCAGGGTTTTGGGTCTCGCAACATCATACCCCTCACTCAGGTAGGGAAAGACCAGGGCCACACAATCTGATGCTCCGGAACTGGGAGTGAGAAGAACTCTGTGTGGGTTGACTCCTGTCAGGGCCCCTCCTACGTCCTACCAGGTCCACTCCTGCTCTCACCAGGTCCAATGCACCTGCATTCTTCTTTTCGCAGAAAAAGAATGCAAAAGTTTTTTTTTTTTTTACTCTGTCCCAAAAGTTGAGGAGACACTGTGGAGGCACTGGGGGGACAGTGGGGACACTGTGGAGGCACTGGGGGTCCATTGGGGAGGCACTGTGGGGACACTGGGGAGGCTCTGTGGAGGTACTGGCGGGACACTGGCACTGGGGAGACACTGGGGAGGTACTGGGGAGGCACTGGGGGGCCACTGGGGGGACACTGGGCACCCCTCCCCCATGGCGCTCGAAGCAATATTCGTCGGCCTGTAGGAAGAACCGGGCCTGATTAGGAGTGGTAGATTCTTGAGCCGCAATGGTTCTGCAGGCTCCACCTGGGCAACGGTGGTGCTGCAGGCAGTGCAGGCTCCGCTTGCGGCTTGAATGGCCCTCCTTAAGGCCTCACTGTGGGTTTGTTGGGCCCAGCACCAGACACTCCATTTCAGGGCCGGTCCTGAGCAATCTGGCGCCCCAAGCAGGATTTTTCGCGGCGAAATTATTACCGATATCTGATCTCCAATTATTTGCAAAGTCATATCTGCCGATACCGATTCTGACCAATTCCGATATTATACAGAGGACAGAGGAAGTGTCTGTTTTTCACAACTGAATGAGATGAGTACACAAATTAAATGTAGAAATATGTAAAGTTTATTTTTACTTAAGATCTTACATCATATTTGATTCTGTGTTTGTTCTGGACTAGAGGTACTAGACACTTTTGATTTATATTGAACTCATTGATGATTTTTTATATTTTTCATTTAACAATTTTGCTGGTTTAAACCGATTAAATAATCTATATTATTTTGAGGCCGTTCCGATACGGCATTTTTATGGCCGATATGGCCTATTCCGATTATGCTACCGATTAATTTTGCATCACTAATTCCAACCCATCAAAATGGGCGTTCTGGGTGTTCTCTCTTCATCTGTGTGCTATCAACATCAAGTATAGGCTATTATGATCCTTTATAAAACATAAAAAATGTAATATCTCCAATAAATTTTGATTTAGATGGGGTTTTTTTTCTTACAAGGCGCATGCTCCTTGCCGTTGCTTGGTGCAAAAAATCAAGTATTGTCTCTTTTTGACTAACAACCATCCATCCATGACCATTAAACAGTAGGCTACAGAAGCCGTGAACGTGATGTTCTGTTATGTTTAGATTTCCTTTTTTTGGCTTTTCTGCTTTTATTGAACAAGAAAAGATGGACAGGAAAGAGGGATAGAGAGAAGGGAGACATGCAGCAAAGGTCGTCATGAATGGGACTCGAACACGCGACACACTGTCAGGCCAAAGCATAGGGGCCAAAGCCTATATGTGGCATGCACCTTTTTGATGAATTGAACAAGGTGGACCCTCTTGTAAACAAGTGTAATGCTTAATTGGGTCGTCCACTCACAGTTAACAGTCTTTGTATTGAGTTTGTGCTTGAAACGTACTGTAATTCTGCAAACTGGTAAAAAAAAAGGTACAAGCTTGTAGATCTGCAATTTTAGAGATAATTTGAAAGTCACTTTCTGCCCCAAAAACCACATTGCAGTTTATTTTCTATTAC
The DNA here is from genome assembly GCF_951216825.1 of Electrona antarctica. NCBI lineage: Eukaryota > Metazoa > Chordata > Actinopteri > Myctophiformes > Myctophidae > Electrona > Electrona antarctica. The sequence goes on along the minus strand of NC_136810.1, from coordinate 9,277,279 downwards.
TTGGGAAATAGCTCCATCCTGTGGTAGAAACAACATTGACACATCCAATCCAGCAGCTGCATTAGGATGCATTTGTCACCACCGGATGGCCACCCTAGAATCCAAGCCTTTAAAAAAGATATATTTAACAACATTGTAAAAAATACTACACTATTATACACTGGTGATTAAAGAATGAACACATTCCTACAAAAAATTGCAAACACCCGAAATAAGACTCACTCACAGGTGCACTAATTTTCCTGAACACGCTCGCGGCACATCTGCAGACGCAACTAGTCGAACTTGGAGATTCCACAAAGACAAGGCTGCCAGTGCCAAGTTGTGTCAACACAAACATCAACTTTTACGGCACGCGTCAATTCGGGGTAGGGCTCATTTCTTTCTTTGTCACATGCTTAGCTTAATTTATTTGCTGTGCAATGCTGTTACCACTATGACATGAATTGCTACTTGCGCATTTTGATGTTGTCATTTTGTTCCTGCATGGAACCAAGCAAATGTGTATTATTGCCGAATAATTTCAGTTTTCGGTATTGGGGTCGACGTCTTAATTGTCACCGTTTGGAGTTGGCGTAACCATTTGTGACGTCGTCGACTGTTGTGTAACTTGTGTTTATAGTGAACATACCTTGTCGCCCAAGTCCCTATACTTGGGCGATACTCATGGTTGCAGTCAGAGGAAGTTCAGACGTGTGATCAAAATAACTGCAATCCAAACGTTCGCTGAGTTCATATTACATTATATTTATTATCCGACCAATGTCCTATATACTAAATAAACATAAACGTTCACAGTCAAAACGGGTATATATCTGCCACTGGCAACACCTGAGCCTAATTGTCACTGGATTCTGCTGGAGGATTGACGAACTGAAACTAAAGAGGTTTACTCTTGTGTAGGCTACTGTACTCGTGTTATGATATGTGTCAAATATTGCATGGGGATATTGAAATCTTTGGGGAAACAGTGTTGCTGATATTTGTAGCTCCATTTTCATCCACATGATGTCAGTAGAGCAACACCTACCACAACTGTTATTATAGTTGTTTGTTGTTAAGAATTGCAATATTATTTTTAGATCATTTTATTAATCACCACCCTACTTTCATTTTCCCTTCTTGTTTTCCACTCACAGAAACCACAATACGAAAACACTATAGACTTCCTGCTGTAGATAATGATGTGAATGGCATAAACTTTTTTATTTTTCTCTCAATATAGCCTAAAAAGACTAAAACTTATAATGCACAATGTATCCTACTGTCAAGAATGGTCTATCCACCAACACCACAAGTTTTAAAAACTGTAAACGGACAAAAAAGGTCATAGTTTGCTCACATCAATTAATTGAGATGACCACAGGCTATTGTACTTTTGCTGTAGGCCTACTCCACAACAACTTCATGAAATTAATTCAGGTGGCTTTTTAACCCTTTATTCTACTCATATTTGCCTAAAATATACTGAGCCATGGGGGGAGTATTCAAATTGAGTCAGGTATTTTCATTCTCCCCTTCCTCACATTTACAGAATAGTCACCTCACCCTTAGATACCTCACTTTATATACATGAGGTCCAGAGCCGGATTTACCTTGCTGAGGGCCCCCGGGCTGGAGCAAATTTGAGGGCCCCCCTCAAATTGCGATTCAGCCGAGCGGCTCAAAAATTTGGGCTATTTTGTTTTCATTTTGGGGTACCCAGGCCCCTAAAAAGAGAGGCAGGCAGGCAGGCAGGCAGGCAGAAGCTCTCAATGGTTTAACCATAATACAACTAAATACAATAACTATACACACATTTCACTTGAATTGGATTTTTTTTGGGGGGGCCCCCGGGCTGCAGCCCACCCTAGCCCAACGGTAAGTCCGGCTCTGATGAGGACATTGTGGAATTTGTGGTTAGCCTACCACACCTGGGTTCATTGCACTTTCTTAGCTCTGATCCATAGTTCTAATGCCTTTGCATTAGAGCTATGCTACTCTTAATTCTTGTCGTGCGCTCGCATGAAATGCAGACCAGCCTCTCGTCTGTAGTGAAAATAAAAAGATCGTTTTTGCTACTCACCAATACAAAGTTGGCTTGTGCTATTAGAAAGCCTATACTTTCCTTAGTGGACGCACTTTGAGCCCCCCACCACACGTATAAAATGCACTCGGTAGTGCTGTCGCCTCACAGCTAGAAGGTCCTGGGTTCGATTCCCGCTGTGGGCGCTGGGGGCGTGTTCCCTCCTCCGCGCCATCAGTGCCCATACCCGAGGTGGGGTTGGCGAAAGGGCCTTTCTGTGTGGAGTTTGCATGTTCTCCCCGTGTTTCTAGGGTAGGTACCCTCACAAAAACATGCAGTAATCCTGGTCTCTAAACTACCTCCCCCTCTCCCCCTAGCCAGCCGGGGCGCCTGATGGAGGGGAAAGGAACTGGTCGGAATAACGTGTTCCTTCCACGCGCTACGTCTGGCCAGGGAAATTCTCCCCTGTCAGGTGAAAAGAAGCAGCTTGGACTCCTCATGCATAGAAGGAGGCATGAGGTCAGTCCACTGCCCCCCCAGGTTGGCAGAGGAAGTGTAGCGCCCAGGATTACATTAGATAATTGGCACTGGGTGAAAAAAACTGGGTTGCAAAATCGTGGGATAAAAAAACACTTTTTGGCCAGAAAGGGATTTTTTTTCACCGGAAGGAAAAATATTGTCTATGGGGTTTTCTCTTGACAATATTTGTAGAGGACGCAGTGGATATACTAAAATATGTTTTCTTCCGGTGGAAATAAAATCCCTTTCTGGTCAAAAAGTGCATTTTATATGTGTGGTGGGGGGCTCAGAGTGTGTCCACTAAGCGAAAACATTCTTTTTATTTTTGCAAAAGACGAGAGGCTCTAATGCAAAGGTATTAGAGCTACGTATATGGAGGAGAGCTAGCACTTTCTCAGACCCTGCTCTTTTTAAGGCGCAGGTCAATACATACGAAGACAAAACAGTGTTGGTGAGGTGCTGACCTAAGGCAGTAAATAAGTAAAAATGAGAAAAAGGCCGCACACACGTAGCCACAATGCTGTATATTTATTGACAAGAATCCGAGGTCAATCCGCAGGAATCCGCAGGTCAATACATACGTCATGCGTCCAAATATTCCGCATTGGTCTATTCATTTCATATAGAACTTGATCGTTACAAGGTTGAAGACTTCCGTGCTGAAGAATTGACCTAATTTTGTAAAATAAAGTTGACTAGTATCACTGAATAATATTTGCATGTGGATGTACTCCTGACACAAACAATGCTTCAAAAACATCTATTTTCAGGGGAATTAATCACACAAAACAACACTCCCAGTAGTGTGTAAGGATCTTTTAATGAATTCTTTATCAACTTTAAATAATTCTCAATAATATTCTTCTGGCAGAAGTTGATGGTTATTATGGAGTTAGCAGTATCTCTCTGTCCCTGATTAAGACGGCACAAGGGGCATTAAGAAGAAATAAAGAAATTAGAAGTGTGAGAGAAACAATATGGCATAAGGATCAAGTTGGAATTAAATGGAATTCAGTCAGACAACTCACGAATAGATTTACCAATATTTATTATAGAATGAGTAATGAGTGTGCATATGATATTTGACTTGGCGTTCGGCTCTGCTGGATTTCTCCCTGCTCGACAAGATTAAGCTACAACATAAAACATTAAGAGCAGGGAGATAGATATACAATAACCCCCCCCCCCCCCCCCCCCCCCCCCCCACACATGGGGAACATAAATAGCAGAGCCCACCGATGGTGGTGGGAAAAAACATCACATACAACCAAGGACCATATGCAGAGGAAGGCAGGAAGAGCATGCAGACTGGTGAGCTTAAGTAGCCCGCCCAATTGGTCAGCTGACTGCCGCATCGGCGAATGACGTGAGGGACTTGCACACACTGTACACCCACATAGTAATGCAGCATGTTAACCCCTTGAGTATAGTATGCACCTTTGAGCATGGCATGAACCCCCTCGAGTATGTCTGACTGAACTAACTCTGCGAGCTATGTCTCATTAATACACCCCATTAGTTGAGGGTGTCGTGACCTGAGATGAATGAACGTATCCCATCTGAGAGCGTACGCCAAGCAAAAGCAGGAGACTGTAGGACAGATGCAACAAGTTGTAAGGAAGAGATGGGTTTGGACTTGGGACCAGTCAACCCACATGGTATGATGGCACAAGGCAAATTCACTATACCCAGAGAAGAAACCTGGTGTCCATCAGCAAGAGGAGGCTGCAAGATGCACAATTTAAAGGCAGTCTCACTGTCCAAATCGGGTCAATGGACAGCTGGGAAAACCTGGAACATCGTAAGCTGGCATGAAGGGATCTTTGGGAGAAGGAAGGAGTCCTCAGAGCAGTTTGTGAAGCGTATGTGGGACGCAAAGAACCGAAGTAAGCAAGCATAGCAGCCGGAGCAGAACAACACGGCAGGCTTGCCTGTTAAAGTCAGGTGTAGACTAGAGCAGGGTTTGTGGCCTCGTCCATCACACTGTAATGCGTGCTGACTTTGTTTGTGCCACTATAGTCAAGGAGGATCTAATCAACAAGGCAAGGCACCGCCGGTGTAATTGTGGAAATAGATGATATCAACAAAGTCCAGGGGAAGATGTTGAGGACGAAAACAACAGATCTTGTTAAAGCAGGGGATGATAATCACTAACAAAGTTAACATGTGTGGAAACCACAGGGAGGGGGAAGGGGAGCCGGGAGGGGTGGATTTTGGGGAAGAAACCCAGATATTATTCATTGTAATACTAATTATAATACAAATAATATTTAATACAAAACTAAGTCATTTGTCAAAACTGTACCATGCCTATTGCCTTGATTTGGGTTTTATGCTATGCTAGGCCCTACAACATAAATGAATCATACATTTACCTTCTTAATTAATTAATTCACGCTATAATGTAAGGGTGCAGGAATTTGTTATGACATATACCAAGAGTCCGACAGTCATTAGTCACCCTACCCAAGCACTAACCTAACCCAGCACTAACCTAACCCGGTGGAACGCCCCGGACTCAAGGGGAGATATTAGGTTTTTGGTCATCAGGCAGTGGCTCTAAGCCACTACTGCTGCTATAGGCATGACTGGGCAGGCCTGTGATTTTTCGTGGATGGTTGTGACGTCTGTGTCTGTCCTGAGGAGGAGACGAGCGATGACCTCTCTGGTGTCAGATTAGTCAGACTGTCTAAAGGCACTGGTTTCCAACTTTGGAGCTTGAGAGCCAAAAGAGAAATCTGAGATCTAAGAGCTTGTAGATTATTATTATTTTCAGCTGCTGTGTAAGCACAGCTGGTCAATGTTCTCTCTGCGGTGCTTTCACGCCCACTTGCTGTAGTTGAGACCTATGTTTCTCATTGGCTGTACTGACAACCTATCATCCTGGCTGCCTCGTCTCTAGGCAACCACACACCTTTTGCCTCTTGCCGACCTCTCAGCCATGAGACAGCAAGCAGCAACATGTGCACTCTCACAGTTACAGAGTCACCTGGACAGATCCTGTTGTTTATACACACACACACACACACACACACACACACACACACACACACACACACACACACACACACACACACACACACACACACACAGATAGACACAGATATTTACATTTCAGAGCACAATTCTGCAGATATAAGGCAGCACCTGGTAATGAATTGATAATCAATTCTTGTTTAAACATTTGCTTTATAATTTATCTAATTAGTTGTTTTTTCAATTTAGGCTATACTGTACTCACAAATGGGTCCCGACCCAGTGTTTGCGAAACAGTGGTCTAAGGTATTGTTCAGGACTACAGTGGTATTATGGACACACACACACACACACACACACACACACACACACACACACACACACACACACACACACAGTGTGGTGAAGGTGATACCAGATGAGGGAAACCACTGCCATACTGTGCGCGTTGTTCACTGACTGGATTATACATTGGAATGTATACGGCTAACTTGCCATAACTCCACTTCCTCCCAGATACCATCATACGAACATAGCATGTGTTATTTGTATGATATGCACAGAACTCGTGTGCTCCCTCTGAGACATGTGCATTTAGAAACATGCGGAAAGGCACTTATTCTTTGTACACAATCAAATTACAGCCAATCCTCAATTCCTCATTAACAAAATGTTTCAGTGCCCAACATTTATGTGAAGCAAAAAATATAGGCCTGTTCAACTTCACTAATGACAAATTGCTGCAAGGAGGCAGTGCTGCTGGACAGGCAAATTAAAACCAATTTTCTCCTAAATTCTACATTTTATTCTACGGGTCTGTTATTAATTTTTAAGCATTCAGAGCTGAACATTATGTCCCTCAGCACATTTGTAATTTATGCCAGTCTGACTGGCCACAAGTTGGCAAAGTGTTTTGCAATATCATGTCTTCATTTTGCCTGACAACAGCAGACACCACCTCCGCCCGTGGTGGAGTAGAGGTTGAGGGGCTATCAGCAGTGTTATCAGAACATTATGAAGCTCTAATAGCAATTATCCAACTTGTAATGGGTGCACGACAGCCATACACATATACTATTCATAGTCTTACCATCTGATCAAGAGATGAAGCGTGGATAACATCTGATCTGTGTCCATTTCCGAGGCAGAACACCGGATAGTTTGCAAGGATGCTTGAATGCAAATGACACATCTCCCCTCGGTGATCAGTAAAGTAGCCTGCTGGTTATTCTCTGATCCGTATCGGGTAGCAGCGTTCCTGTCCTCCCGTGGCTGATAAACTGTGTGTCTTCTTTTTCTGATCTTTTTTTTCTTCCTTTTTTGCATTCCAGCTTCATAATCAACCACTTTTCACCTCAGTATTGTGTGAACTTTATATAGCTGATGATATTTGAAATATCCTGCCAAACTTTAACTTTTATCTGTTAATGTGATTAAACTTCTCATTTATACATGGGGGAAATACTTCAAATTCGCTTTCACAAAAGTTCCTCTGCTGCACACAACCCTTCAGTCTGCATGCCTTTACTGGGAAATGAGGCGTTCGACTATGCAAATGATTTGCACAGGCACGCACATCCAATTTGCGAATGTGTGGCATCCATCATCATTTCATACACCTGTTGCGTTCACGTATCAAGACACACGTTCCATGAGAGGATTTGTGAATGAAGGCCATTGACTTTTCCCAATTTCTCTTTCGAACACACACTCTCTCCTTAGCCTTGTTTAATTAAACTACCTCTTTTCCTCTTTGCATGTGTCATGCAGTGGTGGAACGTAACTAAATACATTTTCACTAGGAAAGACCAAGCATCGGACAAAAGGACCTTTAGGATTGTTTATGGGATAGACGTGGAGTATGGTCGTTTATGGGCGCATCGCATTAGCCTGGCTAATAAGCCAGACTCAAATCACACTGTCGTGTGGTATTTGAGTCTGGAGATGCTGTGTATGGATCTTGTTTCCCGGGGGGCGGGTTCAAACATTTTCTCTTTGACGCAATTGGTCAGAGCTACTGTCAGTCAAAGGTCTCAAGCATTGAATGTCAGTCTACCAAAGCCCGCCCATATTGCATACCGTGTCCCGATGGCCACACCAGTTCTCTGGTGTAGGAAATGGGCTTACAATTGAGCCTCTCCAGACTGTAATCCGCCGGCAGGCCATTTTGTTTTTGCCAACAGCTGATTCGGTCTGGCTTATTAGCCAGGCTAGCATCGCATGCGAAGCATGGACCGTGCATAAATGGCCACGGCATGGAAAGACTTTAGGGGAGCAACCCATAATGGTCATCTAAGTCTAAGGTCATCGCCACATGCAAGCGTGTAGTGTGCGGCTTGGGTGGCCAGGGGCGGGGGATGCCATTAGAGGTGCCGGCGTGAACATCTAAGGTCATCGCTACGCGCAAGCGTGTAACGTGCGGTTTAGATAGTCGGGGGCACGGATGGCATGTGGGGTGCCGGCGTGATCATTGAAGGGTATCACTACACACGAGCATGTATCGTGCAGCTTGGATGGTCCGGTCGTTGGGAGGATGCCATTAGAGGTGCCAGCATGAACATCTAAGGTCATCACTACACGCAAGTGCGGCTTAGATAGTCAGGGCCACTGGTCATATGCCCATCTTTTTTGTTACCTAACTTGTCCTGCACAACATGTTCATTGATGGAATTTGTCTTCCACTAAAGCTGTAACTTCCATGTTGTCCCACCATAGATTCAAACCCGAGAGACCCGTGCAAATGTTGAGCTTTTTATCCCTGAACTATAATAAAGCATACCTTCCACTACAGGGGAGAGATTGAATTTGGACCTTCAGGCAGCACCACTTGCCAACCAGTATAGTGGTCAGACACGGGGTCTGCATTTCTTATAGATGTAAAGTAAAGTAAAATGTTATTCACAAAGTGTGTGTGTGTGTGTGTGTGTGTGGAGAGATAGACTTTTTGAGGCCATCAGGCAGAGGCTCTGAGCCACTCTGCTACACTCACCTCCCTTTTGACCTCCTCCCACAGGGAAACCCGATCCAGGTCACGGCACCAATGTATCGCCCGGGATTCGAACTCTGGTCTCCCGCGTGAAAGTCCAACATCTTAACCACTAGACTAGACCAAAGGGACATCCCTCTGGAGTGGACCCGGTGGACCGGGGGAGATATTAGACTTTTTGAGGCTATCAGGCAGAGGCTCTGAGCCACTCTGCTACATATGCAAATAAAGGTTGACTCTTATAGCAGACTGACCGCTTTATAATGTGATATGGCTGCGTCTGTAATTCATTATAGATATGGGTTTCATAGCGTTTAGCGTGATGAATTGTCCTTCTATACTTAGGCAATAGGCATAGTGCAATAACAGTTGATTAAAACGTCAGTGGAACAATATTTCAACAGTATTATTTCATGTTTATCCGCAGTATGTTCTGCTTCGGTGCCGCTGGAAGTACGACTGACTGCAGTCAGTGCCTTCCAGACCCTTCACCAGACAGACGCATTAGGCTTGGCCGCTGCATCTCCAGCTAATAGCTCTCTGTGTCCTCAGTGAATTGAGTAAGCTACGGGTAAACTTTATAGTCCACACATTTTTCTTGGCCACATGCAGTGGTTGCTTAAAGGACCACTTCACCACTTTTCAACATCTCTTCATATAATTGGTCCTCACTAATGTTCATGATAAAACACCACCATTTTTTCCTACTCAGTCTGTGTCTCATAGGAGGGCTTTGGGCAGTTCGGACACCCGTCCACCAGTGACATCATCATTAGGCAGATTTCTTTTTAAACAAGATTTGTTTTAAAATATATTTAGATTTGTATTATCGTGAGAACGATAGCTTCAACTTTTGCATTGCAACTTTTCAGGAAAAGAAAGCCTGCCGTTTCTATTAGCTTGGATTCACCATCGATGATGTCACTGGTGGACGGGTTTCTGAACTGCCCACAGCCTTCCTATGAGACACAGACTGAGTAGGAAAAAATTGTGGTATTTTATCATGAACATTAGTTAGGACCAATTATAGGAAGAGAAGTTGAAAAGTGGTGAAGTGGTCCTTTAACAAACACCTTAAACGTGTTGGGTTGTAACTTGTTATTAGAGAAAGAAAAGATAACTAAAAGTGTTTAGTTATTATTTCGTTTTAGCTATTTTTTACAGTGGGCATTCGAACAAGTGGCTAATATGTATTTTTACAGCGATTTATTACTATAGCCCTACTAGACCCCAGGAAATTATATCTGGTCACAAAAGATCACAGGATCTATTAAATGTGAAGAGGGAGGTGACAAACTGTCATATTGAGCCTATGCCACACAGTATGGCAGCCCCCAGAGATACTCTTTAAAGCTGCTATAAGCAATAATATGTCAAAAGTTGAATGACCTTTTTATTTATTTTTGGTATTCAGACAGCCAGCAATGGGTAAAACGATCCCAAAAAGTATTTAGTCTCTGTGACACATCTAGGGGCCGCAATCTGCATTCAAAGATTTTCCTAGGAACTTTGTCATTGGTCGATTTGCCTGTCTGCTTCCTGATTGGTTAGTCATTGCGACCGGGTTTTTTTCGACCAATGACAAAGCTTCTAGGAACATCTTTGAATGCAGATTGCGGCCCCTAGATGTGTCACAGAGACTACATTTTTTTGGGGGAGTGTTCTACCCATTCCTGGCTGTCTGAATACCCAAAAAATAAAAAGGTCATTACAATGTTGACATATTGCTTATAGCAGCTTTAAGGGTTTTAACTTGACTTCAGTTCTATAAGCTGCAGAACTGTATTCACTCGAATTAACCAATACATCATTATTTTGCTATGATTCCATGCTTTCATAGAAAGGAAAAAAACCCACAATGTCATTCTAATAAAAGTATAGTCACATTTTGCCTTTCAATATTGAAAGGTCACACAACAGACTAGACTAGAGTGACATACATTAGGATAATATACTATTGTGATATGGCATACGTGTTATATCAAAATATAAAGATAAGTTGTCCTTTACACTTAAAAGTAGATATTTTCACTGTACATTTAACATTGTCATCCTGATTCTAACAGAAACTGAACGCTAAGTGCTAAAGTGCTGGTGTATTTATTGCACATGTGCTCCATTGCACTGACTAAGTCTTAACATTTGAGTTCAGCAGTTTGACAGAGCCTGGAATAAATGATGGCTTCAAGCGGTTTGATTTGCACTTTGGCACTTCCTGATGGCAGAGGGTTTTTTATTCTGAAAATAGAGAGTGGGTGGCAAGGAAGTCAAGTGCCAAACAAAAATACTGTACATTTATATTTATGCCTTTCATATTGACCATAGCTTCAAACTTCCATATCAAAATAAAGACTGAAATAAAGAGAAAACAAAGTACCGGACCCTGCAATGAAAGATGGGCAGCCGCTGAACAGCATACACAGCTGAGTGCCATTGAGGTTAAATGGACTACTTGACTTTCCTATCCCTTAGCTCCCTCTGGTGCTGACTATGAGTACTGCAAGCTGTTTCAGTATGGACCTCAGACGATCTCATGTGGCTCACTGTGTAGTATGAGGACAAACCTCTCAAATACTGGTATAGAAACATAAAAATCAACATCAAACACAATGATAAACAGTCACCTCACACAATAACACAGCAGAGATTAAAATAGGGTGCATTTTCTACTGTACTGTTTTTTATTCTAGTTTATAATAATCATTTCCTTTTCTGTTTTCTACATGAATATAACCACATTATAACCATATGAAATGGGAGTTAAATGCTGCAATTTGTAAAAATGGCAAAATATGACTCCTAACGTTGTTGTAGTGGGACTCATAAAATGTCCCTGGGACTCATCTAAAAGACCATCCCTGCATCCTGGGACTCATTACCTTACCTTTTAAAAAAAAGTCTAGGAAATAGTGGGCCTTAAATGTATAAAGGCCTCATTTATAAAACATGTAAATATAAAATCAAAGATGAAATGTAAAATACTAACTAAATAAATGTTTTAAAACAATGAAATACCTGTTCTGGATTGACTGGCACCCCATGTGAGCCCTAACCTATAGTTACTTATGTGTAGCCTCTAACCTATAGTTGTGAATGTTTGGAAGCTGAATAACATTGAGAGGAACCATAAAGGGAACCACGTTCTGTGTTGTGGTTTTGTCCCAGTAAAAGCCGCCTGGCCTGGGGTGCCTGCAGGCTCATCCAGAGTGCACAAACCACATGCTCCCTCCCTGTGAGGCATGGTGTCCAAGTTCAGACCACATGCTCCCTGTGAGGCATGGTGTCCAAGTTCAGACCACATGCTCCCTGTGAGGCATGATGTCCAAGTTCAGACCACATGCTCCCTGTGAGGCATGGTGTCCAAATTCAGACCACATGCTCCCTGTGAGGCATGGTGTCCAAGTTCAGACCACATGCTCCCTGTGAGGCATGGTGTCCAAGTTCAAACCACATGCTCCCTGTGAGGCATGATGTCCAAGTTCAAACCACATGCTCCCTGTGAGGCACGGTGTCCAAGTTCAAAACCACATGCTCCCTGTGAGGCATGATGTCCAAGTTCAGAACCACATGCTCCCTGTGAGGCATGATGTCCAAGTTCAGACCGCATGCTCCCTGTGAGGCATGGTGTCCAAGTTCAAACCACATGCTCCCTGTGAGGCATGGTGTCCAAGTTCAGAACCACATGCTCCCTGTGAGGCATGATGTCCAAGTTCAAACCACATGCTCCCTGTGAGGCATGGTGTCCAAGTTCAAAACCACATGCTCCCTGTGAGGCATGGTGTCCAAGTTCAGAACCACATGCTCCCTGTGAGGCATGGTGTCCAAGTTCAAAACCACATGCTCCCTGTGAGGCATGATGTCCAAGTTCAGAACCACATGCTCACTGTGAGGCATGATGTCCAAGTTCAAACCACATGCTCCCTGTGAGGCATGGAGTCCAAGTTCAAAACCACATGCTCCCTGTGAGGCATGGTGTCCAAGTTCAGAACCACATGCTCCCTGTGAGGCATGGTGTCCAAGTTCAAAACCACATGCTCCCTGTGAGGCATGGTGTCCAAGTTAAAAACCACATGCTCCCTGTGAGGCATGGTGTCCAAGTTCAAAACCACATGCTCCCTGTGAGGCATGGTGTCCAAGTTCAGAACCACATGCTCCCTGTGAGGCATGGTGTCCAAGTTCAAAACCACATGCTCCCTGTGAGGCATGGTGTCCAAGTTCAGAACCACATGCTCCCTGTGAGGCATGGTGTCCAAGTTCAAAACCAACTCCTCATGTCTTCCCTCTCTCAGCCCTCGGTTTCCTACACTCGCCTATCTAAGCATAAAAAGACAAATGATCCCTGCATGGCCTTTGATCAGCAGATAACTGTGTTTTTTTTGAGGGGCCTAATACAACCATTAACCCATTTTGACCTGAGATCAGATTCTAAAAATGTCTTCTACATCCTGACATTCTGAAAAAGCTATGTTTCTATGTCAGTCGCCACTCGGTGGGGCGCTACGAGCTTGTAGATCTGCTATTTTTCAATAGCTAAAGCATAACATAATGCTAACACCAAAAGGGGTTCCCGCCCAAAATGGGTTAAATTCCATTGACAATGAATGGACAATTTTGAGTGTTTGTGTAAACACAAACATTGCCTAACGGAAACATTGATGACGAAGGTGAGGACGCAAATTGTGATTGGCCGGAATCTGATGATGTATTATAAGAGCGCCCCTCACTTCACATGGGTGTGACGTGTGAGTTATCTAATATTATATTTAACACCTACAGTACCAATTGCTCTCACGGTTGGTGCCTCACAACGGGCCAGATTTGACCAGACTGACCACAAGGCTGGTTGTAAATGGTAAATGGTGCATTTATATAGCGCCTTTATCCAAGGCGCTTTACATAGATTGTGCATTAAATTCACCCATTCACACACACATTCATACACCGATTGCAGCGGAAGCCATGCAAGGTACCAACCAGCACACCGGGAGCAATTTGGGGGTCAGTGTCTTGCCACTTCGACATGTAGACAGGAGGAGCCGGGATTCGAACCGCCGACCCATGGATCATTGGACGACCTGCTCTACCTCCTGAGCCACAGTCGCCCTTGTAATGACATGGGAGCGATGCTTTGACGCAAGCACGTCTCCAGAGTCGAACTTATATTTTTTTTTTAAAGTGCCGCATGATTACAGAATGCTTGGTGGTACAAAAGATCTTCGGCACCGCGGTGGAACAATGTGGGCTGCGAGTGTTCAAAGCCTGGTCTAAAGATAAATCTATATCGGTGGGAGCCAAGACCTCCCCCACAATTAGCCCGCGGCCATGAGCTGAGCTGCACAGTTCTACATATATAGCACCCACATCTTCTCAGCTCCTCATTCTTGGGATTGCCTGCTGTCTTCTCTCTCTCTCTCTCTCTCTCTGATCCATCACCGCCTCTCTTCTTGATTCTTCTCCTCCTGCCCTGCTTCCTTTCTGTCGTCTCCTCCTCTGCTCCGTCTCCTACTCTCTTCTACAGTCAGACCGATATATACTATATTGGTTTGGCCAATTTGTATCTCTTTTTCAAACCTGGTGTCCCTATTTTGTTTTTGAGAAATTGTTCAAAAGGTTTCTTCAAAATAGCTGATCTACAAAGTTCACAATGCACTTGTAGATCTATTTATCTTTGAACTTTGAAAGGTTTTGTGCATTGTAATGTATTTGTTTGTATGTCATTTAAATGTTCTCAAATAGAAACTGCAATCACTTTAATTTTTTTTGCTGTTTGTCAATGAAAACATCACTGATGGGACACTTTTTCCCCAAAGTGTGTGTGTGTGTGTGTGTGTGTGTGTGTGTGTGTGTGTGTGTGTGTGTGTGTGTGTGTGTGTGTGTGTGTGTGTGTGTGTGTGTGTGTGTGTGTGTGTGTGTGTGTGTGTGTGTGTGTGTGTGTGTGTGTGTGTGTGTGTGTGTGTGTGTGTGTGTGTGTGTGTGTGTGTGTGTGTGTGTGTGTGTGTGTGTGTGTGTGTGTGTGTGTGTGTGATACATCCTCACAACAACTTTGGAAACTTAACTTTGCTGGATTATTGCGCCCCTTTATTAATACCAATTGGTATTGTATTTAATAATTAGTCACCTTTACAACAAAGTACAGCTTGTAAGAACCAGGCATTTGTGGAATGAGCAACACAGCTAAACATGTGGGTAGTGCCCCCAAAACACTTGCCAAAATGGCAAATGGTTGGTATTCACCCTTGCTTTGAGTTTCTTAGTTGTATTGATTGGATGATTCCACTCTCCCACAGTAATAAGGAAAAAACAACACCCATTGGCTAAACTCAGTGTTCAGGAACTCAGTAGCTTCTGGAAGATCCATGCACAGCTGCCACACAACAGCTTGGCACCTCCTCCTAATGCTGGTCACCAACCTAGCCACATGTTGCTGTGGCTAGGAAGGATCCTCAACCAGGATTTGTCAGCCAACGTGGTTCCGTTTGTCACTCTAGCCCAGCGGTGCCCAAAAGGTAGATTGCGATCTACCAGTAGATCACAAAGGCTGTGCATGCAGACCACAGCATGGCATGGTCCTAAAAATATATTTAATTTAAATAGGCTGTTAAAAAATAACTTTTGGGAATCTGACACTTGAATTATGGTGACTTGTCAGTTCAAACCCACAATGCAATTATTGCAATACTTGTATTGCAACAAAAACACAAAAAACACCCTACCAATTCCATTTGTCTCTCTATTTCCTTTATATTTCTATTATTTTAGTGTGTTTGTGTTATGTCTTGCTGTATGTAACGCCAGCGACGCTATTCCAAAGCCCCCTCAGGTACATTTTTAAACAAATTTCAGCAATGATCATATTGGTGGGTAGATCTGGTTGAGCTGGTCATTTTGAAAGTGGCTCTCAAGTAAAAAAAAGTGTGGTCACCCCTGCTCTAGCCCAAGCTGATCCCACAAGTGTTCAATTGCGTTGAGGTCTGGACTCACGGCAGGCCATTCCATCCTCTCTGTGGTGATACTGGCTCTGTGGAGGAGGTTCTGTCATCCAGGAGGATGGCGTTAGGTCCCTGATTCAGAAGATATGGGATCGCCGCTGGCTTCAGAATCTCATCCCGATATCTCACTGCATTGAGATTGCCTTCCATCATGACAAGTTCTGTCTTGCCTCTGAGAGAGATACCGCCCCATATGCCAAGCTGTTGTGGCTGCGTATGGATCTCCCACACGCTATCGAGTTCCCTAACACGGAGTGTAAAATTACTAAAGTGTAAAAATAGCCAATATGTGTTGTTTTATTTTCTTATTACTGTGAGAGTGCAATCAAGCAACTCAAAGCAAGGGTGAATACCAGCCATTTGGCATTTTGGCAACATCTTTGGAGGCTGTGTTGCTCATATCACAAATGCCTGGTCCTTACAAGCTGTCCCTCCTTGTAAAGGTCTAGTTTGTGTCTCAGGCAAATGTTTCTCTCTTTTGGGTCTCGACGTGAAAGGTTTGGGAACCGCTGGTTTGGACAGTGGTTCTCATAGATCCTTGAGGGTGGTTCCAAATGGACCCTTAATGTCTGCAACTCTCAGTGCACAAATTAATTACATTTGGTTACATTTGTTAGACCACAGAATAATATGTTATAAACCACCGAGCCAAATTAGAATATATATTTTCTAAATTGTTAAGTATATAAAAGTTGGTTTCAAAGTTGCGAAAAATAAGCTGTCATTTTTCTGCCGTTTCTGAAGTGAAATATATATATATATGTTTTAGCCAGAAGATGGCGATGCACTCTATGGTATAGGCTATAGCATGCATGGCACACTGGCCATATTTAGCATCAGAAGATTGGGGTACCTTGGGATAATTGCTAACTACACCAATTCTGCCATCATAGGACTCGCAAAAATCTGTATCGGCGTCCGACCCCAAAGCTCTGGCATCGGTCGGGCTCTACTCTTCTGCTCTCCGGTCCTCTACCCTCCTCCCTGTGCTGTGCCTCCCACAGTGAACCAACCATTCTATGGTTCTCATCTCTCTTCTGCTCTTGGCACACCACCATAGCACTGTATAGGCATGGCTACACAGAGATAAAAACAAAATGCTCCTTTCCTTTTTTCTCTCCGTCGTCACACATGACGTGATGGCCTGCTGTCAGTGCCGTGTACACACACATACACACACACACACACACACAGTGTGTGTGTGTGTCTCTAGGATATGACGCTCTAAACCAGTGTTGTTTTCGTCGACTAAAACTAAGACGAAAATTATTCGTCGACTACCTTTTTCCACCGACAAAGACTAAATGGAAACTAAATGAAAACTAAGCTGTGATGACTAAAACTAAGACTAAATATACTGACAATTTAGTCAACAAATAAAAACTAGACTAAAATGTTAGGAAGGGACTAGTGGACGAGAGATCCAGTATAAGTCGTTTACACTTGTTTGCATGCTGAAAATAGCCGATCTACAAGCTCACAACGCGTCGCAGCGCGACGCGTTGTGAGCTTGTAGATCGGCTATTTTCAGCAAATGTAAAATCAGTCATTATGACGGCATCAAGCCCCGCCAAAACACATTTTAGTCGACTAAATCACCTGTAGATTTAGTCGACTAAAATCTCATGACATTTAGTCGACTAAAACTAAACTAACACTAACACATTCCAGGTGACTAAAATGTGACTAAAACTAAGTGAAAACTATTCAAGAGACTATGACTAAAACTAAAATAGAAATTTGATGCCAAAAACAACACTGCTCTAAACTGGAGATATCACCACATGGTAAGCTCTTCTCTTTGGAAGATATGGAAATTGTACGCCTACACGCCTCTCTCACACACACACACACACACACACACACACACACACACACACACACACACACACACACACACACACACGTTTTCTCTTCCTTGCCTCTTACTGTAACTCTCCCATCATCATGATCTCTATCTTTTCCTCTTTGTATGTGTCATATCTGTCTGTTACCCTCCCTCCATGCTTTCCCCCTGCTCATCGTTGATGACATTTATCTTCCATTAACCAAAATCGTCTTTTTTTTGTTTGTATTTCCCGTCCGCCTTCTTGACCTGCTATTTCTGCTGCACTGTCAGAGGTTGAGAAGTTGAAAGCTTGTAATGGCAGGCTGACAGGCGCAAATAGACTAACTGTAGCGCCTTATAAGCTGCAATCTGTGGCTTTCTTGTCTCTGCCATGGATGCAAACCCCCGTCAGCCCCCTTGCAGGAATGGCTATGTATGAATTAATGAATCCTACCACTACGATAACAGAGCACACACCTTCTCTTACTCGGGGGAGGAGTAGAACTTTGACCTGCCGGAAATACTACTTGTAGAGTATAGTAATAGTAATAGTGAATACTTATTATTATAAATATGAAACAAATGGTGCTCGGGAGGCGCAATGGTAAAGTCCCTGCCCACATTCAAATGAGCTTGTAGATCGACTATTTGAACTATTTTAAAATGTTTTTTAAAATGGTAAAAACAAAAAAAGGCAAATAAGTTTGAGGATGGAAGGGTAAGGCACCGGCAAAATATAGGGCCCCTAATTTATAGGGTCAAAGTGGTTAAACTCATTGTGAAGCTATATTAACTAATTTATCTTGGATGTCCCTGGAATCCCTTAACTCTTTGAGAGTTTCAAGGATTTCTATATAGTTTGTAGACTTCTCTATGGCAGAATGGCGTTTTTGAATGATTTATTGAAAATTCTCTGTTGTGAATGTGTGACAACGAAAGACCTTCAGAGAAAGCTTGACTTGTCTGCTTCCAGGAAAAAAATTAACTGAGTTGATAAAATGTTTAGTTCTTGTGTTGGAAGCCATTTAAAAGAGCCTGCATTTACACTGTTTCTGTTTCTAGGACAACCAAAAAAAGTTATGCCCGGTTGAAGTTTTATTTTCTAAATAACTTTTTTTCTGCTGGGCATACATAGCCATGCAATATCTCATTTTAAAGGGTGAGTTGTCTAGTTCAATTAAAATAAAATAAAAAGTTTCTCACATGTACCACTGTAGATATTTTGCCATCTATAAATAGCATGGTCAGTCATGATCAATCTGACCTATCCAACTAAAAGTCCCCCTAGCTCTGAAATGGAACATCATATAAACTCAATTCTTTTTTGGGGTAAAATTAGACATTCTAACGCACATTTTGATATATACCATGTTTACATAGTCTTACCAGTACCTTGTCTATTCATGCATGTATCTCAAAAACCTGTTATGAAGAAACACAGTTTTGATAAAAAACACATCCAAGGACATTGTTTTGATATGACTTGGTGCCCATGATATGTATCAAAATATAGACTTGAATGTATACTGTATTATAAAAAAGAAATTGAGTTATTACCATCTACCGTTACAGAGTAAATCACAGTTGAAACTTGCTTAGTCATATACAATAAACCTCACAATAGTGAACAAAATAGTCATGACAGGTCTAACTCATTGTAAAAGCGTCTTTTATTTTTTACGACTACTAACATAATAAAATGATAAATATTACAGAAAATAAATAGGCCTACATACAAAACAGTTACTCCTCCCCTAGCTCTGATCCATAGCTCTAAATGCGCATTTAGAGCTATGGATCAGAGCTACTCCTCCCAAATGTCCCCAAACCCAGTCCTTGACGGTGTGTGTGTGTGAGTTAACCTGACTCCGCCATATGGGGCAGCAGAGTGTACACTGTGTTCCCCCCTCCTGCTCCCATCTGGGAACTCTCAGGCAGACTTGATGCCCGGCCACAAAACGGCCTGGCCAATCAGCAGCAGCTTCTAGCAACTTCTAGCAGCAGCTTCTAGCTTCTACTAGCTGCTGCTGATTGGCCAGGCCGTTTTGTGAGCAACTTCGCTTCTAGCTGCTGCTGATTGGCCAGGCCGTTTTGTGGCCGGGCATCAAGTCTGCCTGAGAGTTCCCAGATGGGAGCAGGAGGGGGGAACCCAGTGTACTCTCTGCTGCCCCATCTGGCGGAGTCAGGTTATGTGTGAGTAGGCTAAATAAAAAAAAACACCCAAAAACTGCCCCCCCTGAAATGAATGAATGAATGAATCCGGTTCAGTGTCGGAGAACGCCATCGCAGTCTTGACTCTTCATCCTCCTCCTCCTCCTCCTCATCTGATGCCAGTTCTAAATATATAAAAAGAAATAAACATTTTAGCTGTAGTCAGTGCACGCTACTATTACATGGCGTTTTACCCGGCTGCTGGCGATCAATGATTTTATTGTGCAGTGTCTTTGTGGGCCGAGTCGTGGCATGACAAATACAAATAGATGCTTGTATAAGTAGTATCACGATAAAATAATATGGCAACGTTAGAATGAAACACCAATGAGTGATCGGTGGTAATGTAGCTAGCTGCCCAGGGTATATCCAGCACCATTGCGTCGCAATCATCCAGCAACATTGGTACTGGCTATTGCCCGGGCTTGTGGCCCGGCCAATAGCCAGTACCATTTGTGCAGTGTTTGTTAGCAACTACTACTAGCCAACAGCCAGTGGAATGTGGTGACGTGATGGTGCTGGATATACGCTGGGCAGCTACATTACACGCGATCACTCATTGGTGGTGTCATTCTAACGTCGCCATATTATTTTATCGTGATACTAATTATACAAACATCTATTTGTATGCCACGATGCCACGATTCGGCCCACAAAGACACAGTACAATACATTCATTTGATCAGATGTTTTTGTTAGCTACGTCGATCACCTATAGTACCGACCCTTGTTATATATTCTCCGACTATGCATGTCACGATGACTAAACCAGTTAGATCTATCCATATATGGTTCTACCACATCTATCTGATATCAGCACTAGGTCGGCTCGGGCCAAATATAGGGATCGTCTTACTAGACATGTCATATTAGGGCATTTTCGAATACAATAAAATTACCTTTTAGCGAAGGCATCAGCCTTGGTGGTAACTCCGGTGGGGAGAAGAAAAAACATTGCACACGTGTAATCCGCGAGGGTGGATGTTGCAGCCCGGCCAACGGTCTGGGACTGGAGAATGCCACTGGACACGGATGGATCATTTTTCAGATTGTTTTTTTTGCGGCGACTGCAAACCTGGCTGAAAAACTCTTCCTCCAGTGCCCACCACGGAGGAGTCAACCAACCCCCCTGTTCACTGGGGGCTGGGCGTCAGTTTCCAATAGGAAAGCATACACGTGTGTCACGTGACACGGGAATTCTGGGAAATGTAGTTGATATTTATGCTCAATACTATATACAGAGGTGCGGACCGAATTAATATATTGGTATTAATAAAAAAAGAGAACTACGGAAAATCACGTACAGGGCAGAAAAGACTAATGCAAAACTCCACGTGTTTTCCAGTAGTAATCTGTCTAAGGGTTAAAGGAGTTATAAACCCAATTAATAATAAACCCCATCTATCAATTTATTTCACTGACCATGGTTCCCCAGGGGTCTGTACTTGGTCCCCTCCTTTTTTCCCTTCTACAAAAAAAATCGATTCGAATTAAAATCGTGATTCAAAGTTTTCACTACATGGTGTTTGTGATATGAAATGTAAGCTTACCCTAATGACAGTAAACATCATGTCTTCAGTCATTTTCAAGTTACTGTAGTCACTTCAGTTCAAGACTGCATGGAGTAGATTGTGATAATCCTATGTATTGAATCAAGAATCGTTTTGAATTTGAAAAAATAAAATGCTTTTGAGTTTTTTTAAAATCGTTTTTGGATTGAGAATCAAGTTGAATCGGAAAAAAAATATTTTGAATCGAATCGTCACCCCAAGAATCGGAATCGAATCGTGGGACACCCAAAGATTCACAGCCCTAGTGTACAGGTCCATCCCAACAAATTAGAATAATCTGAAAAAGTTCATTATTTTCCATAATGTAATAAAAATCACACCCGTGTGAACTGAGTGGTGCAAGGTCTTATATAGCCTGATCAGCTGTGGTCTGACGTAATGTCAGTGACCATAGTAACCATGCTCATTTTTTTGGGTCCCACGTACAGGTACACACACGTACAGGTACACGGGTACAGACACGGGTACAGACAAAGCTGGTTGTTGGAGTGGTTTGCACCACTCAAAAATAAATAAACTTTCATATATTTTAGATTCATTACACAACTGAAATAATTCAAGCCTTTTATTGTTTTAATATAGATGATTATGGCGTACAACTAAAAAAAAATCAAAGAATCCTATCTCAGTGAATTAGAATATTTTACGAAAAATGTCGACCATCTGAAAAGTATATTAATGTATTGCAGTTGCCAGTTACTACTTGGTCTGGGCTATTTTTGAACAAATTATTTCATCAATGGGGCGTGGCATGGAGGTGATCAGCCTGTGGCACTGTTGAGGTGTTATGGAAGCCCAGGTTTGCTTTGATAACAGCCGTAAATTAATTTGTATTGTTCAGTCTTATGTCTCGCACCTTCCTCTTGACAATACAACCAAGATTCTCTGTGAGGTTCAGGTCAGGCCAGTTGGCTGGTCAGTTAAGCACAGTAATACCATGGTCAGTACACCAGTTACTAGTAGTTTTAGCACTGTGGGCAGGTGCCAAATCAGTAAAAAGAATAATAATACTGTTAGTATTTAGTATTATTATTGTTATTTATTTTTTGTGAATCATAAATAGTCCAATTTAGTAGCATAAAACATTGTCCATAGAAGAGCAGAGAAGAAAGTCAGCTCTCAGCAAAAGCACAAATGGATATTGTGCAAATCACATGGTACGAAGAAAAAAATTAATGTACTGTATATTAGTTTCATAACACAGCAACCCTTTATGGGTATAGTGTTCAGACAAGGCTACGAAGACGCCTTCCATCACCCCTCAGTATGGGTATAGTGTTCAGACAAGGCTACGAAGACGCCTTCCATCACCCCTCGGTATGGGTATAGTGTTCAGACAAGGCTACGAAGACGCCTTCCATCACCCCTCAGTATGGGCATAGTGTTCAGACAAGGCTACGAAGACGCCTTCCATCACCCCTCAGTATGGGTATAGTGTTCAGACAAGGCTACTAAGACGCCTTCCATCACCCCTCAGTATGGGTATAGTGTTCAGACAAGGCTACTAAGACGCCTTCCATCACCCCTCAGTATGGGTATAGTGTTCAGACAAGGCTACGAAGACGCCTTCCATCACCCCTCAGTATGGGTATAGTGTTCAGACAAGGCTACGAAGACGCCTTCCATCACCCCTCAGTATGGGTATAGTGTTCAGACAAGGCTACTAAGACGCCTTCCATCACCCCTCAGTATGGGTATAGTGTTCAGACAAGGCTACGAAGACGCCTTCCATCACCCCTCAGTATGGGTATAGTGTTCAGACAAGGCTACTAAGACGCCTTCCATCACCCCTCAGTATGGGTATAGTGTTCAGACAAGGCTACTAAGACGCCTTCCATCACCCCTCAATATGGGTATAGTGTTCAGACAAGGCTACGAAGACGCCTTCCATCACCCCTCAGTATGGGTATAGTGTTCAGACAAGGCTACGAAGACGCCTTCCATCACCCCTCAGTATGGGTATAGTGTTCAGACAAGGCTACGAAGACGCCTTCTATCACCCCTCAGACTATATTGGACATCATCACAATAAGGACGTGATGACGAGAGGGATTTGGTATTCCAGCGCAGACTAAGAGGTTTTAAGTCTGGGACCTACATCACACTCAGCTTATCTTCCATTAACCAAAATCGTGACAAGTCTTTTTTTTGTTTGTATTTCCCGTCAGCCTTCTTGACCTGCTATTTCTGCTGCACTGTCAGAGTCCATTTTGGACTGAGTTCGATTAAAAAAAAAGGCTTCTAAATCAAAACATTTTTCTGAAAAATTCTATGTCCGTGGTGGCGTGCTCAACCTTTTTCATGTCAAGGACCTCCAGAATTATCTCTATTGGGCCACGGACCCCCATCTCAAAATATGTAGTTCAGGCCAGGGACTATTGTATTTTCATTACAATTAGCATCTCCATGAAGCTTGTCAACATACTGAAGCACAATGTTGACCATTGTTGAATTTTCAGTCATGAGTCAGTCAGTGGATCAACACGAGCAGATAACATGGCCTAAATCATCACTGTGTTTTGTCATGTCCAGAGTCTCAACACAACCATCTATTATGATATTTTACAGCACTGTGTGCTTCAGTATGTTGACAAGCTTCATGGAGATGCTAATTTTCCTTTCCAGCTCGATTTGGCACCTGCCCACAGTGCCAAAACTACTAGTAGCTGGTGTACTGACCATGGTATTACTGTGCTTAACTGACCAGCCAACTGGCCTAACCTGAACCCCACAGAGAATCTTGGTTGTATTGTCAAGAGGAAGGTGTGAGACATAAGACAATACAATACAAATTAATTTACGGCTGTTATCAAAGCAAAACTGGGCTTCCATAACACCTCAACAGTTCCACAGGCTGATCACCCCCATGCCACGCCCCATTGATTAAATAATTTGTTCAAAAGTAGCCCAGACCAAGTAGTAACTGCATACATTAATATACTTTTCAGATGGTCGACATTTCTCATTTAAAAAAATCATTTTTTAGTGGTCTCGTAAAATATTCTAATTCACTGAGATAGTATTTTTTGATTTTCATGAGCTGTACGCGATAATCATCAATAATAAAACAATAAAAGGCTTGAATTATTTCAGTTGTTGTGTAATGAATCTAAAATATATGAAAGTTTATTTATTTTCATTACATTATGGCAAATAATGAACTTTTTCAGATTATTCTAATTCGTTGGGATGGACCTGTATAGAGCGTCGCAGTCCCGCCCCTTACCATGGACCAGGAAATTATTCTCCGTTCATTTTCCTCATAGACATTTCAGAAAGTATTTATTTAAAGACGTTTACGCCGCGGACAAAGCCAACTCGAGTCGTGACAAATCATGACAACAAACACAATTTTTGGGGCCGAAAAAATAATTAGAAAGAAGAAAGAAACGGCAGGTTACAACAATTTTTTTGTTGTTTTTCTTCTTTGTAATTATTTGTTTGGTCCAAAATATTGTTTGTGTTGTCATGAGTTGTCACGACTCCAGTTGGCTTTGTCCGTGGCGTAACCGTCTTTAAATAAATACTTTATGAAATGTCTATGGGAAAAATGCATTGGGATTCATTTCCTGGTCCATGGTAGGGGGAGGGACTGCAACACTCTATTGGGACGTGGTTAACATTACACGAATGTGGGGCATTCGCTGGCCTAGTGGTCCCGGCACATACCATATATATATAGGCTCTAATGCAGCCTGACAGCATGTCGTGGGTTCGAATCCCGACGACCTTTGCTGCGTGTCACTCCCCAAGATACGGCATAGAAACAAGCTAGGGCACTGACACATTACGACTTCACGTTGAAGCTCCTCCGTTTTTTGTATGTTGTTACAGAGTGAACAAATTAGCCTTCTTTATTTATTCATGAGTCCACCGTCCCAAATCTGTTGAAGGGCATGTTTTTTGTCGGGTTCCTTCTTCCTTCGGGACCATTTCTGGTCTGAGAGATATATCAACAACGAGCTGAGCATTGTTCTGTGTTCCCACATGACTCTGGCAATCTGTTTTAATGAAGCTGAGTGTGATGTAGGTCCCAGACTGAAAACCTCTTAGTCTGCGCTGGAATACCAAATCCCTCTCGTCATCACGTCCTTATTGTGATGATGTCCAATATAGTCTGAGGGGTGATAGAAGCCGTCTTAGTAGCCTTGTCTGAACACTATACCCATATAGCGTTGCTGTGTTACGAAACTAATATACAGTACATTATTTTTTTTGCACAATATCCATTTGTGCTTTTGCTGAGAGCTGACTTTCTTCTCTGCCTTATGGACAATGTTTTATGCTACTAAATTGGACTATTTATGATTCACAAAAAATAAATCTCTGTGACACATCTAGGGGCCGCAATCTGCATTCATAGACTTTCCTAGAAGCTTTGTCATTGGTCGATTTGCCTGTCTGCTTCCTGATTGATTAGTCACTGCGACCGGGTTTTTTTCGACCAATGACAAAGCTTCTAGAAACATATTTGAATGCAGATTGCGGCCCCTAGATGTGTCACAGAGACTACATTATTTTTGGGAGCGTTCTACCCATTGCTGGCTGTCTGAATACCGAAAAAATAAAAAGGTCATTAATATTTTGACATATTATTGCTTATAGCAGCTTTAAGTGACTTTGAATTGAATGCTTAGCATACAATACGGTCTGCTAAGAGGATGTGAAACCCAAGAAAGCCTATGGCTTGTTTCAATTGGGGTCCCTTGTACTCAATTCATCGAAACAAGTTGCTATTAATGCCTTTACAAAGTTTACATTGACATTGTCTCTTTGACTTATGGAAGAAATGCTAACTACCACGTTTCACCCCATGGTTAAATCTGAAATGTAGTTCCTTCTGTCAGACAAATGAGAGAGAATATGGCATTATGGATCTCTCTCTCTCTCTCTCTCTCTCTCTCTCTCTCTCTCTCTCTGTTGCTCTCTCTCTGTGTCCATCTTTGTCTCGCTCTTTCACTCTATGCCCCTCTCTCTGTGTGTGTCTCTCTCTCTCTCCCTTCATAAAGATCTCACCCTGTTCTGCTGCTTTTGTTTTGCTGAGCAGACAGAGAAAGAAATCCCATTTGAAATTAAAATTGAATGACCCCCTTAAGCCTTTTTTTTAAACGCACGCACGCACACACGCACGCACGCACGCACGCACGCACGCACGCACGCACGCACGCACGCACACAGTGCATCTTGACAGTTTGATTAGTAATTCAGTTGGAGCAAAGCCCAAGGGCATATAATGGGGAGTGAGGGGGACTTGGGAGGGGGGGTGTGTGTGTGTGTGTGTGGGGGGGGGGGGGGGGGGGGGGGTGCGTGTGTGCGTGCGCCTACGTATATGTCTTGAGTGTGTGTTATTGTTGATTTGGAACTGTTTGTGTAGGGCAGATTAATGGGGACATGAAGTATTGAGAAACAAACAGCCCGAGAGCCACAAAACATGAAGAGAATAATGGCTGACTGGTCTGCGTTTCAAATCTAGGTCATATTCTACACGACGATACAGACGACAGGTTGCTTTCCATTTAGTGTGCACCAGTCTGGGACGTGCACACATAGATATCAAAGGGGGCTTCAGCCCCCGCCCTTTTACCCGTCTGTAAAACAACTGCCCTCTCCAGACCACGAATGCAGCATTTACTACATGGTGAAAGAAATGCAAATGCCCCTCCTGTCCTTTCCATGCCATACCGGAAGGCAGCATTCAGGAGAATTGGGTTTTTTTCTCCGAAGTCTCCTGAACTTAATTTGTTTCGAAATCCATGTCGTACACCGCATCTCCAGTAGATGAAGAGTGCAGGGTTGCGTCCCGAAAATAGCTGATCTACAAGCTGTCAACGCGTAGGTTCACACTCTATAACATACGACGAATTAGACCGTTCCTCACCCAGGAATCAGCCCAGCTCCTAATCCAGACAACAGTCTTGTCAAAACTTGACTATTGTAATTCGCTCCTTACTGGCCTACCGGCATGTGCACTTAAGCCTCTCCAACTGATCCAAAACGCCGCAGCTCGTCTGGTCTTCAACCAGCCAAAATTCTCACATGTCTCCCCCCTGCTCCGCTCCCTGCACTGGCTCCCAGTCGCTGCCCGCACAGAATACAAAACTCTGATGCTGGCATTCAAAGCAACCAAAGGTATGGCTCCCCCATATCTTGCAAGCATGATTGAACCCTACAAACCCTCCCGCGCACTCAGATCAGCCAACGCAGGAAAGCTGGAAGTACCCTCACTAAAAACGCCGGGACAACGCTCCACACGTCCCAAACTCTTCTCCCTTCTGGCCCCAAAACTGTGGAATGCACTCCCCGTTGCAATCAGAACTGCAGCATCACTCCCAATCTTCCGCCGTAGTCTGAAGACCCACCTTTTCAGACTCCATCATGGCCCATAGCACTTATCCTACCCCCTTAGATAGCACTTTTTAGACTTAGATAGCATTTGAAACAGACTTATAGCATGTCATGTAGACAGCACAATAATTGCATTGTATGTAGTCATAGCACATCATAGTACATATGTATAGCATAGTATAGTATATATGTATATTTAATATGTATAGTGTCATTATATAGATATGTTCTAGTTACGTTCTTAGCTTACGCATGTTTCTTGATAAATGCATTTTATATATGTGATGTATTCCCATACTTTTGTTCTTGCCTAATGTAAGTCGCTCTGGATTAAGAGCGTCTGCTAAATGCCTAAATTGTAAATTGTAAATTGTAAATTGTTGCGCGCTGCGACGCGTTGTGAGCTTGTAGATCTGCTATTTTCGCTATTTTGGGCCAAAAGTGCCCTCCTATGGGATTTCAGCCCCTGACTCTCTAACACTCTCTGCACGTGCCTGGCACCACTACAGTCAGAACCCACACAGTACACTTTGGTGTGTTACAGTAACCACACAAACGTTCAAAAATAGCTCGCAACAACGCATCAAGATTCATTGCAAGCTTATGGATAGGCAACTTTTGAAAGTTGCCTATCCAAGATATTTATATATATATATATATATATATATATATATATTTATTTTTTTATTTATTTTGTTGTGGTGCAACCACTCCAAGGAACAGCAATGTCCGTGATGTTCAACTATGTTTGTGTGTGACGTTAATGAGCACCAGTACCAATGAGTACCAAAAGTGGCGCTGTTGTGCCAGAAACAGAGAGAGAGAGATAGTGCTGCACTGTTGCCTGCTAATGAGAGAGAGAGTGGGGGGGGGGGGGGGGGGGGGGGGGATTCTGCACCACTCAGTTCACACAGGTGTGATTTTTTCCCAACAATGACAGAATTGGGACGCCAGGTTTACAGATGTTAAAGTGTCTGGACTTTGTGTATGCAGCCAGACAGTATCTTGGTGTCTAGTAGTTGCAATGGTGGCTGTGAATGAATACATGTAATTCTATTCTGTAGCTACTAGCTAGCTATTTTTAGGCCTTCAACTAATGATGTTAATAATCTGTCGGTAATGGTTTTGATTCTTCAATTAATCTTCAGAATATGATTAATTTGTACCACTTCAGAATATGGTGATATAATATAAGGTAATAAAGTACAAAATAATCGTAATTACAAGTTAAGTCAGACAGACAGACACTCTTGTCAAGATGAATGATAGCCATTTATTGCAATGATCTTGCATCATGGTTGGCGATGTGGACGTGCTCCCTTGATGCTCCAGAACAATCTGTACAGGCATGACCCAGACTCAGAGATCACAGACCCTCCGATACTGTACTGTAAAGTTCAAGGTTGTACTTTAGTTACTTTGTTACAGCTTGTTTACAGGTACATAAGAGTAAAAGTTATTTTGATGTGGCTTCCTCCAAACAATGCAGCACTAGCATAGATAACAATAAATTATGAAATCAATCTTTCTTTAAAGAAAAAGAGGCCTGTAAAGCTCATATAGGGACATTTGGTGGACAAAAACATGTACATGTGGATATTGTTGTTTGTTGCACCATTGTTTGTCTATAGTTGTTGAGTATTGAATAGAGGGTATGCGCATGCTTAAAGTGAATGGCACATCAAGTGGCAAATCGAGTGGCAAAGCAACATGCAAAGTGAGTTTAACATTGTTTAACGTTATTTAATGCAATCAGATAGGACTTTTCTGTTTGGATGTATGGGCTGTCAAGGCCAGAAAGTTTTTTGCCACTCAGCAGGCATTCCTGCATAACTTCCTGGTTTGATGATGATGTCACGCACATACCCTCTATTGTTAATGGACCAAAATGGAAACAAGCCTTTATCTATTTTGTGTCTCATCCACTTGTTTGCTTTTTTTTCCTTTATTTATTTTTGCTTGTGTAGTGTTGTACTTTGTAATATTCATCAATAAAATATACAATCAATCAAATCTGAAGCCATACGGAAAGGTTGCCCAATATCATTCACCCAGCTGTCAAAGACACGGCTTCTCATTTTAGATTATATTATGGAACAAAAGAGATTGTTCTATTGCTAAAATGATGGGGGATAATATTTGTACATTTGGAAAGAAAAGTGCAAATCTAACAAGCAAACAAAATAGTCTGCACAATTGCTGATAGTGTTGTCAAAAAGTCAAATAAGGGCAGATATATCGGCCAAACCGATATCTCGGTCGGCTTCTAGTACCAACAGAAAATGCAATGTACTGCTCAGTAAGGGACTACAGTATAAACTCGCACATGTTCAGACACTTGTCCATGGCCAAGACTGTGTGCTTCCACACACACAGTTGTACACAGTCTTGGATCTGGCACGCACGCACGCACGCACGCACGCACGCACGCACGCACGCACGCAACACACACTTCCTCTCTCTATCCAGTGTTAGCATCACAGTCCCTTGTGTAGCCCAGTGAATTACTGCTGTTCAGACGGTTAAAAGTGGATAAACAAAATGTGCTTTCGTATTCGCTACATCGAGGGGGTTGTGCGTATTTTATGGAAATGGAACATCACTGACACACACACACACACACACACACACACACAATTATTCAACGTCTAGGTACCCCTATCCCCATTCCCCACACAAGTGGGAAATCTGGGTGGGGAATGTAATGCACAAAAGTAGAATTCCATTCAAATGACTTAAACAATAAATGTCTTTGTGCAACACAATTGGGTTGTTAAAAACATGAAGGATATGTTTTGTGTTCCTTTTCCCCAGGGGAGGCTGACTGAACACCCTTCTTCTCAACAATGCCCTGCATTCACTCTGACACAGTTCTACATTCAGATCCAGGGCTGCATGTACAACTGTGTGTGTGGAAGCACACAGTCTTGGCCATGGACATAATGAACATGTGGGAGTTTATAGGTAAGTCCTTTACTGAGCAAGCAGTACATTACATTTGCTGTTGGTACTAGAAGCCGACCGAGATATCGGTTTGGCCAATATATCTGCCCTTATTTGACTTTTTGACAACACTATCAGCAATTTATTGTGCAGACTATTGTATGTTTGCTTGTTCATTGTATAATGTAATTATATATATTGTAGTTTAGATTTCTTTTTGCACACTTTTATTGCCTTATTTTATGGTCTACAAACAATCAGCAGACGGATGAATTTTGGCCATACTGCATAGCACTGACTGCAGCTCTAGCTGGGATGATGGAGTGCAGAATCCAACTCTTTCCATGCACTCCCTGACCTCCTAGGTTTCACGTTTCCATGGTAATCATGCAGCTGATGCCGTCGTTATCCCAGTGTGAATCACTTGTAGCTACAGTAGCATCGTAGCATGTAGAAGATCCATGGCTTGTTCAAGGGCAGCCTGACATTCCATCTTTCTCTAGTGGGCCCCCATCTGGTGTCTATCGTCATGGTTGGTGGATTACATGTTGAATCCCGTATTCTTTACACGCACCTGCACCTGCGCATGGGTCCATGTTTGTACGCACGCACGCACACACACACACACACACACACACACAGCAGAAAGATTATTAGTCATGGCTTTTAGAGATATTGTCTAGTTATTATATGTCCTCGGGGTGGTGTGTGTGTGTGTGTGTGTGTGTGTGTGTGTGTGTGTGCGCATGTGCGCACGCTCTCTTGAGACTATCTACAATGACAGTGACCTAACCCTAATCAATACTTAGGTTCAAAGGGTATTCTGGTGATGGGGCACTAAGGGGTGTGTGTGAGTTTAAGACTTGATCAATTCTAGGGTTCAGAGAGCACATCTGGAAACTGGGACGCACGCACACATGCTTAGACATGCAAGCACACACACACACACACACACACACACACACACACACACACACACACACACACACAATGGATCAGAATGTCTAACTGAAGTTTGATTTCCTTGGTGGGAAGAGGTAATTTAGACATGAGGTTGCGACCCACGGTATTATATGGCTGACCATAGAATAACCAAGCTGGCTCCCTGATAACTACTGGGACTTGATATGTCGATACTGAAGCTATGATCCAGTGCTGAAGACAAAAATCATTATTCCATCTTCTTTATAGTCTAGGCCTTTGTCCATCTCGCTCTACACAATTCCTAAATGTATAATCATTTCACATTATGCACATAAATACTGTACATGTAACCATTGAAGTTGGACATTTAGTTTTGCTCATCCTGAACATTCTCAAGACCCTAGGCTACTGTATACTTTGTCGTACTTAAATTGCGAAAATAGCAGCTCTTATAAGCTCACAGTGCATTTCAAATGTAAATGGTGCATTTATATAGCGCCTTTATCCAAGGCGCTTTACAGACACATTGTGACCTCGTAGATGTTCTATAAATACGTTGGCTATAGAAATGTTTGCTATAAATGGGTTTGTCTATTATTGGCCAAATGTTTGCCTGCTGTGGCGTGCCCAGAATAGTGAGGCTAGTGTTCACGCGGTGAGGCCAAATGGCTCCATATCAGTGCCTTATAGCTCAGAACAGATGAAGAAGGTCAAGGCCTTAAGACCACCCAGGTGTCATGGGGAAACTAGCTCAGCGTCAGCGCGTAGCGGACGGAACAGA
Organism: Electrona antarctica; assembly: GCF_951216825.1. Taxonomy (NCBI): domain Eukaryota; kingdom Metazoa; phylum Chordata; class Actinopteri; order Myctophiformes; family Myctophidae; genus Electrona; species Electrona antarctica. The sequence goes on along the minus strand of NC_136810.1, from coordinate 9,245,201 downwards.
GCAGCAGTGTCTTCCTCACCACCAACAAGTAACATATGCTGGAGGTCTATGGCCTCAGCCCTGTTACATTTGACCTGCAGACTCCCTCCATCTGCCTTTTTTACCTTTTTATAGCCTTTCACGTCTGTATACAAATAGTCCTTTTCATGTGCGTTATGTCAGTGTTTAATTCTGTCTGGATAGTATACAGAGAGAGAGAGAGAGAGACAGGAGGGGCCCAGCTGTGGCACTGATAGGCAAGGCTGTCCGACGCAAAGAGAGAATGCGTGTCGAATTCAAATCCGCCTCTTTTCAGCGATCCCCGTGGGGACAGCTCATTTCTAGTCATGACTTGTGGTCTGTCTGTTGCATAATTGCACACACTGATTCAGGCCGCTTTACCCCAATCACCTGCAACATCCCGCTATGCGTGGTTGACTGCACCGCTCACAGTGTGTTGTCGCAAACCCCAGAGTCCCCGAGTCCATAGTGGTATAAGCAGCGTGGCAGATGGCTCCAGATGCCTTCCAGTCCAGATGGTGACATCAGATCCTCTGCAAAACAATAGCGCGAGGCTGCGAGCCCCTGAGAACACGCTCTCACCATCACACCCAGGGTGGAGCTGTAATGGATGACATGGACTGGGATTACAGTAAAAGAGCTACTTTGAGGTCCATTTCTTTTTCTTACACCCCCATGTATTACTGCCTACTTAGTACTTACGGGCCACGGCGGAAACAAGACCCTGGGGGCTTTTAGCTTTTAGCTTTTTGATGAATTGAACAAGGTGGACCCTCTTGTAAACAAGTGTAATGCTTAATTGGGTCGTCCACTCACAGTTAACAGTCTTTGTATTGAGTTTGTGCTTGAAATGTACTGTAATTCTGCAAACTGTTAATACATATTTCAATCAATCAAAAATAGCATACATTTGACTGTACTACTTGTACCGCTAATAATCATGTTAAAAAAGTCTTAAATCAATCAATCAATACTTCATCACTAACATCACCATACACGTATGTCCTGTTAATATTATCTCTTATTTTGGAGAGGCGCTATAGCCCCTCCTACATCCAGCTTTTGGTTGCCGTCCACAAACTTCATCTTAAACAAGCATTAAACTGGGGGAGGGGCTACGACAGGGCCGGATTTAGCCAGCCCCACTCAGGTGGGCAGACAGAATTGTAAGGGGGGCGACTCCGCCGGCGCGGGTGGGGTGTAGGGGTGGGCGATATGGACAAAAGTATTATCACGATATTTTTTCAAGCCGTATCACGATAAACGATATTATCACGATATTTTTTTGCGCGTTTTTGAGGGGCGCGGGTTTAATGTTTGTTTTTAATTCAATGTTTGTTTTAAAAAACGCCATTGACAATGTTTGTTTTGTCCCTAACACAAACATTAAATCCCATTAACAATAAAGAGAATTGAATGTTTGTTTTGACACAGTTTGTTTTACATCATCATTACATCACATCATAGCAATCAGAGCGCCCCTCACTTCACACAGGTGTGATTTACAGTACAATGTAACAAAAACTAAAATAAATACCATTTAGTAGACCCTCCAGAAAAACGCGGGCAAAAATATTATTATTTAATATTGATTATGCGATGGAATATGCAGGGTTTTATGTGAATTTATGCAGCAAAATATGATATATAATATAATCACTTTTGAAAAAGTGATTAACCTACACCCTATGGTATTGGTTCTCAAAGTGGGGTCCAGCAGTTCCAGGAGGTCCCCAGCTAAATTTATGAATATCATAAATATCTATTTAACCACTTTAATCATACACATTGGCTACTTGAAAATAGCCGATCTACAAGCTCACACACAAAATATTTTTTCAGATTGGGGTCCACAAATACATATTAATTTAGGGGTCCTTGATTGAGTGAGCAGAGCCATGCAAAACGTCTGCCTTTCATGATTTTCAAGGCAAAAAAAGCAAAGCTTTGTCAACACTCTGCCTTAATGTACTGCTCTTCAAGGCAAAAGGAATACCTCATGTCATTCCTTAGATAAGTGAAACTCCGGTTTATGTTGTGGTTTTACTCTCTCTATTAGGGATTTAAAATGTTATGCTTGCAAGTGTTGATCCCATCTGCTTCCATGGAATACTATAACGTCATGAGTTGGTTTGCTGGATACGTTTTTGAACGTGGCGACTGAGTTTACAAGGAGTAGCCTATCATCAATGGACGCACGTCGCATAAAGTAGGATTCACTTTAAATTGTCATTATGAAAGTTTCTTGAGTTTTGGCGGAGCTACATTATAGACTGAGCAAGGGAGGAGAAGACTGACGGAGTGTACAGCGCAAGTCAGCACACACACACACACACACACACCGCGTGTGTTTTGCAAACTATGAAGTGGCTGTCGGCGAAACCGTAGGAGTTTAAAAATATTTCAAAATAATGTTCGTCCTTGTCCCTTACGGACGGAGAATCCGAAATAGTTCCATACCACTGCTGTACAGTTCTTTTTGGGAACTAGCCCTTCCTCAACCTCCACTCGCTCGACATCTGAGTATAATTGCCTGTCCATTTCTTTCGTCTTTCTTTACACATTATTCTGTGCGCCGTGTGCGGAGCGCAGTGAGTGTAGACAAACTCCTGCAGTGCTTCCCTCTCTGCTCAGAAGAAAGGGGCGGGGACTTTGGGAGTGCTCAGGAAAGGGGCGGGGACTTTGGGAGTGCTCAGAACCCACCCGATCTATAAGCAAACAATGCCTTCCATTGCGGTGCAGTAGCGAAGCGTTGTTAGCTTGTAGATTTGTTATTTTTGGTGAACGAAACCGTCGTACTGCAGAAGTATAAATTACACATCATAGAACGTGCATGCGCTGCATCTGATGGAGTGAATTTATCGTGATGGAAACGATAACTCTAAAAAGCCGTATCTCTGGAGACGTTGTATCGTCCCGACGATATTTATCACCATATCGAACAAACCCACATTGGGTGGGCAGGACGCACGTTTGGGTGGGCTATGCCCACCCCTGCCCCCCCCTAGAACCGGCCCTGGCTACGGACGTTACTACTCTGCCACAAGTCCCACAACGTTACTTATGCTGCATTCACACGGGCAGATGCAAAAGATTCACAGACGTGTATTTGTTAGCAGCTCAACCACTGTAACGATTCAACACAGATACAATGAATTACTCACCTTACCTAATTAAGTGACAGATGCATGGTTTTCATATCTAAATATGGTCGCTATTTGTCAGCGACTAGCGCTGACTGAGTCTAAACAAATCACTTTCCCTTTCAGTTTCAGTGGAATGTTGTGCCAGGACTCTATAAATTCCTGTCTCAGCTGTTGGTACGCAAATGCGTCTGGCATGCCTTTGATCTGTCGCGCCTCCAACATTTTCACGATGCATGCGTACTGGCGCACCTTTTATGCATATAACCCATTGGTCTAAACCATATTTTGCTTGTTGCCTGGGATTTCAGCTGGTCTGGAATGGCTGGGCCTGTATGAAACACTAGACAAATGATAATGATAATTATTATTATTTTATTTATTTATTTCAAAACAATGTTCCAAAGTGCTTCACAGAGCAAAGTTAAAAAACGACAAACGACATGTCAAAAACCGTTAAGAAAGAAAAAACAAATAGCAGCATTTAAATAATATTATGTACATGCACTTAAAGCAGTGATTACCTGTGTGCCGCGGCACTTTAATGTGCCGTTTGAAATGCCCAAGTGTGCCGTCAAAGAAATCGAACAAATGTAACACCTGCCCCGACAAGGCGACAACAATAGCTGGGCTGACGTCCTTGACACATTGTCCATCACGGACACAAAGACAATCGCCAGTCCATTCAATTCAGTGAAGCGAGCCTCTGCATAGAAATGCTAATTGTCTCCACCAGGCCGAAGGCATGGGGAGAGAGTATGTTTTGAACTCCGTCCGTGTGTGTGTGTGTGTGTCCGTCCTTCCGTCCGTCTGTGTACAGCTAATCTCCGGCACCGTTAACCCGGTCGATGCCAAACTTTGCACACACACTCCCTGGATGCCAACGATGAACCTCTGCCCCACATTTTCGGCCTCTTATAGCGCCACCATGAGGCAGCTTTTCACATTTTTTACCTAAAACTGCACCGATCTGCGTGAAACGTTGCATGCACACTCCCTAGAGACCAAGGACAAACCTTTGACCTGCATTTTCCGCATCTGCCTTTTATAGCGCCACCAGGAGGCCGAGTTTTGTAAAACACATTTTTTGATATTAGTCCTCCAGATTCTGTCCAAAAATCTCACAAATCGTTACACAGTATCTCTATGGTCATGTGCTCAAGTTGGATCTGTCCGATATTTCATATTCCATCCTAATTGGCTATAATTGGCTTTCACAGTTTGCAAGATTGCCCCGTTTTGAACAAAAGCCTCAAATCATGAACGCGGCATGCAATTTACGTGAAATCTTTCACACATTTTCTTACTAGGCTGAAGAATATATCCCACCCTTTTCACATTGGCCTGTTATAGCGCCACCAACAGGTTAATTTTGGCAAAACACATTTTTGGAACAAAATGCCTCAAATCATCCAATTGCCATCAAAGGCGTATGAAGAGATGGCACCCTTTTCACATTGGCCTATTATAGCGCCACCAGGAGGCCACAACCTGACCTGCCCTGGTGGAGACCTGTGCCCCGAGGGGCACTTTTTCTAGTTTATCATGGCTTTAGCCTTTGTCTACACGGGGGCATCACCTGTACTTGCCTGGAAGCACTGTATAAAAAAACGCCGCTTTATGCCTCTGTGCGTTCCCGCATAGACTCTAACGCCTCGGCCTGGCTTGCTGCTTTAGTTTGCGGGTGTCGAACAGAGCTGATCTACAAGCCCACACTGTGTTGCATTAGTGATGTGTGGTGGGTTTTCAGATTCGCTGGGGCGGCGGAGCTACGGCTTAACTTTACTACACTACGGGCGCGTTCTGAAATACCGCACCGGAGCACACTCGCCTAAAGGTAACAAGACAACTCACCCCTAAACTCACTTTTGGTGAGTTGTCCAGACAACTCACCCCTAAACGTGAAGACATCTCACCCCTGCTTTTTTAGGGGTGAGATGTCTTCACTTTCCGGGGTGAGATGTCTTCACTTTTGGCCACTTTCGGGGTGAGATGTCTTCACGTTTAGGGGTGAGTTGTCAGGACAACTCACCAAAAGTCTGACTGAATATGTAGCCTTTGAGCTATACTTTACTGAATATTTCACAAGAATATAACACAAGAGTCAAATGTACGGTCAAATGTAATGTAGTTTATTTAAATATAGAAACATTGTAAACAAAGTTCAAACAGCAGTTTGTACAAAAAATATAAAAAAAGGTAAACATCAAAAGTTTAGAAAAACATCAGTTTGTACAAAAAAATATAGAAAAAAGTTAAGTATAGAAAAAATGTAAACTAAAAAATATAGTAAAAAGTTGTCATAAAAATAAAAAAAAACATCAGTTTGCTACAAAAACACTAAAAAGTTGTCATATCTACAAAAATAAAGAAAAAAGTTGTGCTGTGTGCAGTGCAGTGTGCTGTCCCATTTTGGTCAAAAGTTGTGCACTAAAAAGTTGTCATATCTACAAAAAGAAAGAAAAAAGTTGTGCTGTGTGCAGTGCAGTCACTGCAGTGTGCAGTGTGCTGTCCCATTTTGGTCAAACGTTGTGCAGTGCAGTGTGCTCATCTCCACACTGTATTGACTTGTGCTTTGGTTTGAAATGTAGCCATTCTAATTAGATTTTGGTTGTGCGTTCAGCCAGTTCATCCATTCATATCCATCGTTACAAATAAAAGGATGTCTGTTATCTTATCAATTGTGACATTCTTTTTCCAGGATGTGAATGTGTTCCATAGACTGTAAATAATAAGTGCATTCGTGAAGTGCCTGCAAATATATAATCTCTTTCTCTCTCTCTCTCTCTCTCTCTCTCTCTCTCTCTCTCTACACACATGCATGCACGCATTTACACAGGCTCACTCACTCACTCACTCACTCACTCACTCAATCTTCCTCTCTCTCGGGCATGTGCTGTTCTGCGGCAATACAATATAAGTACCCAAGCCGAAGACAATAATTGTTTTGGGATTGCTTGATAATATGAAAATGCATGAAGCTGAAACCGATGACAATAATTGTTTTGGGATTGCTTGCGACTATATGAAAAGGCACGAGGCATTTCAAATTAAAAGCCCTCCAGTGATTCAGCCAGACATTGCGGTTTCTAGGGCTGCATGGCCACACTGTTTTGGTCCAGACAAAAGCAATTGCTGTGTCTACACAGTACTTAGTCCTACCTTCAATACGAAAACTTCTCAAGTCTGTGAAGATTTGTGCCTCATTTTCACGATTTTTCAAAAATAGCAGATCTACAAGCTCTTATGAGCTTGTAGATCTGCTATTTTTCAATAGCTAAAGTATAACATAACGCTTGAAAACACCAAAAGGGGTTCCCGCCCTAAATGAGTTAAAGGGATACTTAGCCCCAAAATTTATATATTTCTCTATAAAGTTATATAAGAAGTCTGAAGCCTTGTATGTGCGAAAATATTTAGTGTATCTTCCCCTGGGGTACTAGGATCAAATAGTGAGATATATACAGTACATGTATTGCAAAAGAGAATAATTCATTAGTAAATAAATAAAAACATAGCTAACCCACGATACCACCTCTAGTGGCGGATCATGGAATTGGTTTTAACGATTCCCTCTTAGTGGTCGACCGATTCCTTAGCGGTTCTCTTTCACGACTCCTCTAGGCCGGGGTTCCAAATGGACCCTTAGAGGTGTGTACAAATGGAACCAAATGGACCCTCCCGGGTTCCATTTGTACACACTAGAACGTGTTTCAGAAACGGTTCCACATGTGAGAGAACCCATTCCGGTTCCTCAATGCTGGTCCCGGTTCCCTCGGTTCCAGATCCCAACCCTAGTCTACTCTCTAGTCTCTACACAAAAAAATAGCTGGTGCCCCCAGAGGCCCCCAGAGGCACAAACAAATAAAGAAAAAATAAGCATTTTCTTTGTACCCAGGGGTTTCCCAGATTGTTGGAATATAAATTACTAAACAGGTTGGTATAATGTTTTCATTCAGCAGTGTACGGAGTAGTGGAGTTGAGTAAGGTCCAGGTTGTCTTGGTGACGACGAGCACACCAGCTGTTCAGACCTCCTGTCTTCCATGGTGACTGATTGCCATGAGACATGATGCGTTCATCCTGCTGGTCAACATTCAGCATCACTAATGACATTGAGTCATCATTGGGTATTGAGGTATTTATTTTAATGGCGTGCCTTTATGGAGTGAGCAATATAGAAGAAGGTCACAAACCCACTGCACCGACCAGTGCCATATTTCTTTAAAAAAAAAAATCTTGTCAAAACAATGTGGCACATTACACAACACACTGTTAGCTTGTAGATGGGCTATTTTCGCTAATTGTCAGTGTGTCATGAAGTATAAGAGCTTAAAGGAGAATTCCATACTAAAAGGCTTTCTTACCTTTCTTTGTAGTTGTTACGTCCCCACCAAAGAGGTCCAGGTGTTATTTTGTGCAAAAGCTCCTTATTGGCTATTTCCCCTACCATAAGCCCTAAATGAATTGCATTGAATTGAATGGGAATTGAATGGGGCTATATGGGGTGTTGTGCTAATTTGCTTATTTCCATCACTCAAAATTTAAAAAAAAATGTATATATCCTCTCTTCATAATGTAAATAATATCCCAAGCGGCACACTTTACTACTTATTTCGATGGAAATAAGCGAATTAGCACAACACCCCATAGCCCCATTCAATTCCCATTCAATGCAATTCATTGAGGGCTTATGGTAGGGGATATAGCCAATAAGGAGTTTTTGCACAAAAAAACACCTGGACCTCTTTGGTGGGACGTAACGACTACAAAGAAAGGTAAGAAAGGTAAAAAAGCCTTCTAGCATGGAATTCTCCTTTAAGTGGTTATGAAAATATCCCACCCTCCTTTTTTTTCTTTTACAAATCAAACCATGCCATTATCCCTATTGTAGTACTTGAAAGAGCTTATACTGTAACAACAGGGTTCCTGCGGATCCTTAAAAAGTCTTAAAAATGCCTTAAAAAGTCTTACATTTTACTTTCAAAATGGTGCAAGAACCCTGAACAAGCACATATGTCTTGAAGGGTACGTGGACAACAGGACATGTGCCAAAAGGAACTTTATATTTTTTGGGTAAAACGCAGTACTTTCAGCCAAAACCCACAGACGGAAGTCACGGAACCCCCGCTGCCCTTAAACATGTAAAACAATCCATCATCAGGTGTCGGTGCGCATCGCACCCGCAGAGCCAAAAATTAGCCTTCAATTGTCTCGTGATAGAAGTTCAGGAGGTGAAATCCTTATAGTTAACCTCCCCCTTGAGCAGTGCAGCTGGTGCATTTTACTATGCACAGGCAGCCACCAGGGTCCCCCCCCCCCCCCCCCCCCCAGGGTCCCCCCCCCCCCCCCCCCCCCCCACAGGCAGCCACCAGGGTCTTACTCCAGGACGATAGTGTCACCCGCATACTCCTGTCACCCCATCATTGTAAGGAGCCTCATGCATAAAGGCTCATACATAGTCTGGATTTTCGGTGGTTAGGTGACCACCGAACTACAACATGACGTCACGAGCCGCGGTGAAGAGCAAACCATCGCCACCGCTCCAGCCCTTCTCTCTGTTTTTACTCACCACCGCTCAACGTTATTTCAGCTCCGGTGGTCAGCTCACCACCGGAGCGGTGGTCACCTCACCACCGAAAATCCAGACTATGAATAGGCCTTAACAGTCTTGATACCTTAACTTAGTGCCGGCTTTGCTGTCCTCTCCTTGGGAAATATGTGTCCATGCATTCATCTTCAGTAGCAGTGTTGATTTTGTTTAGTCATAGTCTTTTGAAATAAAATGTAGTTTTTTGTCACATTTTCATCTGAAATGTTTTAGTGTTAGTCTAGTTGTAGTTGAATAAATATTATAATCTTTTAGTCGGCTAGGCTACATCCATAGTTGATTTTGTCGACAAAAATCTATTTTGGCGGCGGCCTTGAAGCCGTCATATTGCCTGATTTTTCACTTTGTTGCATGCTGAAAATAAAGCTCACAATGGGTCGCGCTGTGACGCGTTGTGAGCTTGTAGATCAGCCATTTTCAGAGTGCGACACTCAAGAGCAAAACAACATAAAATGTGTTGTCTTTTGGTGCTACTGGATTTCTTCTAGACTAGTTAAAAAAGGTTGATTCAGAAAGCTGAGTCCTCGCCAAGAAAGAAAGAGGTTATTTTCTGGAACGGCTTTCCTCAGAATAATTGCCTTGTCTTCTTTTTATGCCTAATTTCCTCTGCATTATAATTGTATTCTCTTAATTTTCTTGTTTTCTCAAATTTGTGTGTGTGTGTGTGTGTGTGTGTGTGTGTGTGTGTGTGTGTGTGTGTGTGTGTGTGTGTGTGTGTGTGTGTGTGTGTGTGTGTGTGTGTGTGTGTGTGTGTGTGTGTGTGTGTGTGTGTGTGTGTGTGTGTGTGTGTGTGTGTGTGTGTGTGTGTCGCTTGAAATGTCTCCCTGTGTTTCTCAAACTGGGACTCAGAATGGGGTGTGTGCGCGCCTGCGTGCGTGTTGCAAAGCTCTCTAAACATCCAACTTGTATTGTGCTTGATGTATTTGGCTCTAAACAGTGTAAAGTGAAAGGTATTGTCCAGCGCAGAGTGACCATTAAATAGTGTAAAGTGAAAGGTATTGTACAGCTCAGACTCGCAGAGTGACCATTACACCAACGGCTCTCTGTGGATTTGAGAACACTTTGCTCTCACTGTTGATCACGAAGGCTCTCTATTTCCTGACTGCTCTGTCCTTGCTTCAGCAAAGAAATATTTTAAGTTTCACATGTGCGAACAAACTGAGCCAGCTAAATTAGTTAATATTCCATCAAAATCAGTTTGCCACCCTAGTAGAGCGGCTATTTTCAAAGACATCTTGGACATTTTCATCAAGAGAAATCTTGTATGGGGTCCCCGGCCCAAACTCTTTTCAGATGTGGGTCCCTGGCCATGAAAAAGTTTGAGAACCACCAAGCTAGGCTATCCATGGCTTTCAGATTCACCACAGTTGTAAACCTTGTACGGCATGTCCAAAACCTGTATACTTTTCAGGACATGGAAAATGGAACCTGTGTTCCAATGGATCCAATATAGTTAGCTAGCTGTGTTGTTAGCACAGCACTGGATCGCCCATCTTAGATCGTTGTCGCCATAATAATCCATTCTATCCATTTCTTTCAATCGCCTGTATCTCCTATTCCTTGTCCCAGATGGCATTTTGGTCAAAACAGCGTTTCTTTGACGGCACAGAGCTGACGATCTGGAGCTCCAGTCTGGATTCACAATGTAAACAAGGCCGGCCCAGCTCCGTGTAAATTCCTAATTTAGGACTACTGCAAGTGGAGCGGAAATGGCGTCTTTTCAAAATAAGAGCTCAAATTAAAAAAATGCTGGCATGAATTAGATCCTAATTTTTCAATAAATTATAGCACTGAAAGGGTTAAGTGGTTATGCAAATATCCCACCCTCCTTTTCTTTTTTTTCTTTTTAATTTATCATTTAGTCACACAAACTCTATTTTTCATTGCTTAATCATTTATGATAAAAACCCACAGACAGACTTTATCACTTACAATCTAGCATGCCTATTTTTTTTTTTTTAGTTTCCAAAATAGTGAAAATAGCTGATCTATAGAGATTGTCTAGCTGGAGCAGACCAAGTACAGAGCCGTACCGGGGCCAACTAAGAATGAGTTTACTAAATGAAGACGGTGTAAGAAAGTGGTTCAATCACTGTTAGGGGGAGTTTGTTTCCCCTCCCACCACAATGGTTGGTGTGCATCGCAGTGAACCATGACACACATCCATGGTGGCAAACAAACGCCTCCTCTCTGGAGCAACAGCTCCCCTAATCACAGCCACATTTCATCACTTTGTCACAGTAGCGTGCACATGCACATTTCACAGCCAAGTGCTGAGCTAGCATCTGTTTTGTTGATACATCCTCATCAAGCAATCATGCCGTTTGCATCTGCAAATGTCCCATGTGTTTGTGTCCGTATGTGTGCAGTGTAAACAATGGAGGCCTCTTGTGCGTCTTGCTTACAGCTCTGTGTGCGTGGCTGTGCTTGAGTGTCTGATTGTGCCTGCGTACACGGCAAGTAACTACAGTATCTATTTGCACATCTTTGGCAAGGTGGGTACATGGGAGATGATGTACCTGTAATGACTTTAGTACGAGATAAAGCCCTGTGCCTTATCCATTAGACACACACACGGGCGTGCACGCGAGCACACACTGTTGTATATCGGTGAGAGGCATTTTGTACCACAAATTACATCTCTTATTTTTCTTTCCATCTGTCTGTCTGTCTCTATTACTCTCTGTATGTCTGCATCTAACTGTCTGCGTCTTTCTGTCTGTCTCTCTGCATCTATCTGTCTGTCTCTCTGCATCTATCTGTCTGTCTCTCTGTCTGTCTCTCTGCATCTATCTGTCTGTCTCTCTGCATCTTTCTGTCTGTCTCTCTGCATCTATCTGTCTGTCTCTCTGCATCTATCTATCTGTCTGTCTTAAACAGCTGTTGGTTATTTCCGTTATATGTGTGGAGCTGTTTTGTGTAGCAATAACTGCCACTTCCCTCCCATTTATTTGGAGTCTACGGGTGGCTTTGAACAGAAGTAGGGCACTTGTCTTGTCTTGACTTGACTTGCTTTGTCTCCTCCCAAAAACATGTATTAAGCACTGCAGGCTGGAGTGTCATGGATTTTGCGGTGGACCGTCATGCTTTCAAGATGATGGCCCCTACCTTTCCTCTAGCGCCACCATTAGGCCAAATCTTCCACTTGCACACATGATCGATACAGTATCTCATAATTACATTTGGATGGATTTCCATGGAATTTATTGGACTCAAAGTCAGTTTGTTTTGGCACTTTATTTAGTTGTGTAGAGACGAAGTGCAGCAAGAGGGGACAAATGCATATAGGGCTCAAACTAGGGTCCTCCCGACATACCAGGAGATTTAGTTCAATAAAATGGCTGCAGCTACATTAGTTATTACTTACTTAGTCACTAATGCACCAGGATGTGATACGTTGTGTGCTAGATCTACAGCTGAACTCCAGGAAAAACTGGCAGGGTAACAGGGGAGAGCAAACCCTGTTGCAGCACCAAGCAAGCTACAGAACGTTCACATGAGCAATACATCACATTGATCACATCACCCCTATCCTGGCCACACTACATTGGCTGCCTGTTTCATACAGAATCAATTTTAAAATACTTTTATTCACTTTCAAAGCTAGATCCGGACTTGCTCCATCTTACATTTCTGACCTACTCGACCCCTACGAGCCAGCTCGGGAGCTACGATCACCCGGCACGGCCCTTCTCTCAATCAGATCAGGCTGCAAATAAACTGTAGGCGACCGGGCATTCGCTATCCGTGCACCGTCTCTCTGGAATGCCCTGCCCCTAGAGATCAGGCTAGCCGAGTCTGTGCCCCGTTTTAAATCACTCCTTAAGACTCATTTTTACAAAGCTGCATTCAACCCCTACCCTTGTGATTTGTGATTTTTTTTTATTGATTTCTTCTGTTGTTGTTGTGATTTTGTGCATTATTGACAATATATTTTATTCTATTGTGTGCCTCCTTGCTATGTCTTTATATATGTTTCTCTGTTAAAGCACTTTGTGACTGGTTCTTAAAAGGTGCTATACAAATAAAGCTTTATTATTATTATTATTATTATTATTATTATAATACCCCCAAAGTCTTCCAAGGGGAGCGGAGGAAGAGAGACTCGATAGGACAGATTCAATGACAACGACGACAGTGACACAGACGCAGAGAAGGCTCCCTTGACTCAAATACACCAGAGTAAGGCAAGGAAGGACGCATGCACACCGCACAGACGAACAGTCTGGTGAGACGTAGGAGGACCCTATAGGCAGGAAGCACACCATAGTCCTAGACACCTTAGTGCCTGCAATCCCCCAAGAACACACAAGGCGCGTGGTCGGCACTGGTTGGCTGCACCTGGCCGGCAGGACACTGCCTTCCCTCTTGGCCAGGTGTGGCTGATGCTGTAGCTGGTGCTGGTTGTGCCTCAGGGATGGCTGTGCCCGGGGCCCGCACGCCCCTCCGTGGATTCGTCTATAGCTGGAAGCCTGGATGAGAGGGGCAGTGATTTGGCCAATCACTGCTTGACCCGCTAACTGGAGAGTGTAGTGGTTGAGGGTTCAAACACTCTAAAAAGGTTGGAGACCACCTGATGACCTCTCTTCCATGCCAAGGTGTTATCCATTAGAAATGGATTATAATTGCATCTTTGATGTATTTACAAAGAAATATAATAAAATGCCATTTTGCTACTGTTGCATGTCAGTCTTGTAATACGAAGTAGGGCATTCATTTTAATTAGGGCATCCATATTACAAAAAAAAAGATAAATCTGGACATGCCCCAGCAAGCCAAATGACGTCATGATGACGTTAAGATGACGTCCTCCGGTGACTCCTGGTGACGTTCAGGACTAGGCCAGATCACAGCCCATATGGGGATGATCTTTATGTCATTTCCAGGAAGTCTTCACCAGTTAAAATAATATAGCTTATTCTGGGCTAGATCTGACTAGTTATATGACTTAAGTTGATCTGGCCTCTATCGGACTCTCTGATTCATCCAGGGATGTCTGTCTTAGTGGGCAGAATTTATGTTGGTTGAAATCAGGTGATATTCTGGACCAGATCTGACTAGTCTTGGTTTGACTTGATTTGGCCCCAATAGAGCCATCACTAATTCGTCCAGGTCCTGACCGTGCTTTCTGGGACAGGATGTTTCGGCCCAACAACAATATGTACAATGTGTCTATACCCACACTACGTGTGGAGAGAGTGACATGTACTATGCGCCCTAAACACTTGGCTGTTGTGTTGGCAATGAGTTCCGTTCAAACCACTTATGTCTGCTTGTGTGTAGCTAATGCTAAAATGAAAACAGAATAAGAATAGGTGCACTGTACCTATACATATCACACAACTGGCATACTTAAAAATATATGGATATTTTATGGAGCAGCTTCCAGAGACGAGCAAGGTTTCTGTATATCTCCTCCCCTGTTTGACAGCTCTGCTGCCCGGCCACAACTCCACCATGAAAACTGCTAATACCATATAGGTTACTGTTATTATAGGTAGGTAATAAAGGGTTTAATATACTGTTTTTGTTAAGCAGAAGCATGTCCATCACCTCGGACCAGCAGGTCTGCATTTGTGTACAGTCGACAGTCGTTGGACAGCCGATAAAAAGCTGTCCACGCCATGAGTGCATTTATATTACACTATGCTCAACATTTCAAAGCGTTCTTTTCAGCCAGAAAAGCAGCTCTGAAAGCTCACAGTATGCAGTCGCCGACTCGCCTTTTGTTAATTTCTCATATTTGGAGTGCCTAAAATCTGCCTTTTTTTCAAGCTCGCTACCTTTTCGTTTTCTGCTTTCTATTGAAAGTCCTTAAAAGCATTTTTCCTTCCATTAGGAGCTCTGACCCATGTAAACAGACATCCAGTCCTGCCCTGCCTGACCCTCCAAATAAGCTAAATAATTGGTCCTCTGTTAGAAGAAACGTGCGAAATGTCTCCCTGTGACTCTGGGACTCAGAATTGTGCGTGCGTGCGTGCGTGCGTGCGTGCATGCGTGCGCGTGCACACTTGTATTGCTATACTTGTGAGAGCCAACGTATAGTAGAATTTGATGACACATTTTCGGGGTCTTCGCAACAAAAACTATTTAGGCTTAGGAAATGATTTAGGTTTGAGTTACAGGTATGCCGATTTATACTTGGTATACTTAGATAATGCGCCGAAAATAGCAGATCCACAAGCTCATAGTGTGGCGTGTGAAGTTATGAGACTGCTTTTCTGTGAATTCTGAGTGAAGTCATCCCAGTTTGATGCCTTGTCTATATAATATATATGCTTTACGAGACCTCATACCAGAACTATCAAAGAATGTTCAGGCACATAAGTTGTAGTGATGCGATGGAACATTACAGCCTGACAGATATTCCTCTAGATGGGACTTTCAGTCATTCAGTACACGTGCACAGTACACACACACACACACACACACACACACACACACACACACACACACACACACACACACACACACACACACATATGGATAATTTACACAGACACACATACACACGCGCCTGTGTATACTGTACACACACCATTAGGAGCCTGAAGGGAAATAAAACATATGCTGAGAAATGAACCGCAATCAACATTCATCTAAGGACAAACGCACGCACGCACGCACGCACGCACGCACGCACGCACGCACGCACGCACGCACACACGCACGCACGCATGGTGTTCTCGCTGGCAGTATAAGTTCTGATGTCCCACTCTCTAATCAAATTATGTCCTCACTCGCCCCTTGGATGTTGACACAGCGATTAGTTGCTAGGCAACCAATTAGTTTAATGTCACCGCCACGACAGAGTGTGGTGTCCACAGTAACCACCTCTCCCTCCGAGGGCAGATTGTGTGTGCGTCAGTGCGTGTGCTCCGTCCGTCCGTGTGTGTGCCCGCGTGCGTGCGTGCGCGCCCGTGTGTGTGCCCGTGTTTGTTTGTGAGAGAGAGAGAGGGAAAGACATATGTCTTTACTATATTTTGCCGTTCAAATGACACCCAGAAGATCAGAAAAGTTAGAGAACTGGACATATTAAAGCACACATTTTTCCCTTGCACAAAAGTGTGTGTGTGTGCGTGCGTGCGTGCGTGCGTGCGTGCGTGCGTGCGTGCGTGCGTGCGTGCGTGCGTGCGCGCGTGCATGAATGTGTAGGAGAGAGACAGAGGCGTGGGTGTATGATGATTTAGGAACGATGTATCTGCAGTCCTGTTTGACGGCCTGATGTGGTGCAGTGGTACTTTAGAGATTAGATAAACAGAGAGAGGTGGGCATGTAATGATGGTAGACGGAAGGACGGACAAAATAGCCGCAGGGTTGATATTTTAAAAATAATATCAAAGGAAGGGTTTTGGACATGTAGTACTGGTTGAAAGTACTGTACAATGTTGAGGTGTTTTTCACTTTACTGGAGTATTTCCAATTCTCAGTACTTTTACTTCTACTCCACTACGTCTCGTATAGGCAAATATTATACTTTTACTCCACTACAATAATTTGAAAACTTGACGATGTGACGCGATTGTGATCTTGTAGATCGGCCATTTTCAACATTTGGAAATGGGACATTCTTTTGGTACTTAAACATTTCGATGCCAATACGTTTGTACTTTTACTCAAGTAAATTTAGAATTCCGGACTTTGGCCTCACTCAGACCTTTAAAACATTGATGCATGCTTGTTGTATGAATGTTGTAAGTGTCATTTTGGACTACAAGCTGTTGTACGGCTTTCGGCTGTGTTTCGACTGCGCCCCTCCCCCTCATACAACACAAATGTTGTGTCAAACCATGTGACTCCCATTGGAAATGCATTGGGGCAAGCTGTATCACACCCTTTGCATACAACAAGCATACATCAATCTGTTGCGACCGTGTAAGTCAGGCCTTTGTTTTACTAGTAGTATTAGTTAGTATTTCTACATTGCAGTATAGATACTTTTACTCAAGTAAAAAATGTGAGTACCTTTTTCCACAAACACAAACTAGTGCCCCTGCAGGGCCGGCCGAGCGGTCCAGTCACCTATAGGCTAATCCAGCCTGACAGCGTGTCGTGGGTTTGAGGCCCGATCCCAACCACCTTTGCTGCGTATTTCCCCCCCCATCTCTCTCCCTGTTTCCTTTTTTTTTTTTTTTTTTTTTAAGATATTTTTTTGCGGCTTACGCCTTTTATTGGTTTTTGAAGGGACAGACAGTAGGCTGACAGGAAACGGGAGAGAGATGGGGGAAGACATGCAGTAAAGGCCGTGTCGGGCTCGGGAGTCGAACCCGCGGCACACTGCGACTGGATTACCAGTCGGGTGCCCAGACGGTTACGCCACCGCCTGGGCTCTCTCCCTGTTTCCTGTCAAACTACTGTAATCTATCAATAGAGGTATGTGCGTGAAATCATCATCATACCAGGAAGTTTTGCGGGAATGCCTACTGAATGGCCTTGACAGCCCATACATCCAAACAGAAAGGTCCTATTTGATTGCATTTCATGACTTTAAACAACATTAAATTAACTGTCACTCACTTTGCCGCTCGATTTGCCACTCGATCTGCCATTCACTTCATGCATGCGCATACCCTCTATAACGGCAAAAAGCCCCAAAAAAAGAATATATTAAAAAAAGTGAAAATGGCCGTGCAGGTGCGACGTGCTGCTTGCTCGTAGATCGTCTGTTTTCGCTATATGGTGCACGGTTTTGGACGTGCACGGTTTCCGCCCGACGCCGGCTTGGCAGAGATAAATGAAGCATGGGAGACAAACAGGCAGGGCAGAGGGGCTCTATGGGGCGGTAATAGTATTTGAGCGGTGCATTAGAGGTGGTTTGTGATGTGAAACCTGTGGTGAGCAGCAGAGTCATAGCGACTGACTCCTGGACCACTGTGGTCCCACGAAGACACAGCCCGCACTGCCAGAAAGAGCCTTTAATGCAACTTAATGGGCCTCGGGGGCAGATGTTTGGGAGATGTGTGTGTGCGTGCGTGCGTGTGCATGTGCGTGTTTGCTGACTAGGGGGTTTTTGTGGCTAAGGAGCATTAGCAACTGCATGGAAGCATTAGTGAATAGTTAGAAGTCGACAGAGGGGGTTTAAAACAGCAGTGGATCTGTGGTGTAATTCCATTAACGTGGCTGCACTCATACGGGGAAATGGATGCTTTGGGGGAGCGTGTGTGCGTGTGTGTGTGTGTGTGTGTGTGTGTGTGTGTGTGTGTGTGTGGTGTTGTATGATGCGTAATATGGGCCACTGGGAGGAAATGTAGTGTATTATGATGGGGCTCATGGAGGACACAAAATGTGTTTTCTTGGTGTGCGTGCGTGCGTGTGTGCGTGTGTACAATAAGTGTGCATATACATATTAACACCAGATGTGTTTTTTTCCCCTCCAACCAATATTTCCAGGGATAAAATGCCTCACATATTGATGCTCTAAAGGATAAAATAACTAGAGTTAATCACATTCTCCAGGGTTGAGTTACGCCTCCCTCTGCAGTTTGGTCAAATTAGCCAAAAAGAACGCTTTGCCATTAGCATTGAAATGAGCGAAAAAAGGCTCTCCATTACTGATGACATTGGAGAGAAATGGGGTAGATTAATGCCTGAAATTGGGGAGAAATGATTTATATTGCTGTGGAGGTAAAGCAGAGACTCCATTAGAGGAGTGTCATATTGACTTGTTTGTGTTGTTCAATCTGCTGATGAGACGGGTTTAGTGAAATTATTCTTTGTAAACTCTGAGAATTATTATGGGAATAAAAGTAACAGGAAAAAGAGTTGATGATGGTGATATTGCTCTCTCTGTCTGCAGTTTGTCACAGCTATGCTGCAGTTCCTCCATTAAGACATTTTTGGCGGGAACCCCTTTTGGTGTTAGCATTATGTTATGCTTTAGCTATTGAAAAATAGCAGATGTACAAGCTCATAGCGCGCCACCGAGTGGCGCGCTATGAGCTTGTAGGTCTATTTTTGAAAAATCGAAGAACGGCTGACATAGAAACATAGCTTTTTCAGAAAACTGTCAGGATGTAGCAGACATTTTTAGAATCGTTCCCACTAGGTCAAAATGGGTTAAGACATTCAAGACCAGTGGTAGGTTGCACCGTGGGCGGACCCTGTTCTGTTCTGATTTGAGTTATTTTTCTTGTTTGTTCCGCTTCTGTTTGTTCCCATTCTCTGAACCAAGTGTTCACATTAAACCCATTTTTGTCTTATCAATCAGCGGTTGAACAACACCTTTAAAGGGACAGGACACCAAAAATCAATAATAATGTGGCCTTTGTGATAAATGGGAGAAATGACAGTACAACTTGTTCATATACAGGCCTCTGGTTTCTGAGCTTTCTGCTGTCTATGTAGCTATTTCTGTGTATTTCTGGGTGGAAAGAATTATTTGGCGCCACTCAGTAGCCTACATATTTACTCAATGCGTCAAGCAGTTTTTTTCAAGTCAAATGTAGTGTTTTACAAGTCTTCAAATGTAGTGTTTTATAGTATTGAAGTCATGCTGAAACAACAGCGACACGCTCGTAGGTTGTGCTCCAGTCCAGGAGCTCCGGCTCCAGTGTTTCGGAGCAGCCAAACAGGGCGGGCCGAGCATGGGAGGAGAAAATTAGACCCTGGATTCTTCTTTCCCTGGCCGGACGTAGTGTGTGGAAGGAGCACGTTATTCCGACCAGTTCCTTTCCCCTCCATCAGGCGCCCCGGCTGGCCAGGGGGAGGTAGTCTAGAGACCAGGATTACTGGATGTTTTTGTGAGGGTACCTACCCTAGGAGACACGGGGAGAACATGCAAACTCCACACAGAAAGGCCCTTTCGCCAACCCCACCTCGGGTCTGGGCACTGATGACGCGGAGGAGTGAACACGCCCACAGAGACCCTGGATTCTAATCTCTGACAGCTTGTTTGTAAATTACTTATAGGTTTTAGGGGTAACAGTTGTGGAATCTGTATTCTTTTTGCACCTGCAACAGCTAGTTTTAATTTTTGTTTTCAGAATTAGCATTTTCCTCCCGAGTCCGCATAGCGGGCGGTTTTCTGCAAAGTCTGTTCAGAATATAATGAAATGCACGCAGCACTCCGCCCCCTCTGCCCCACAACAACGGATAACCAGGCCTACTTTAGATGCTTCTTTTCATATCTGAATTCTGATAAAAATAAATGATGACCTCACTAAACGGTAAACACATTTTCCACTGTGATGCACTTGCAAAATGGTTGCAAAATGGGTGGCAGATGTTAAACACACTTCTCATTGTTTACACTTATTTTTAATGACGCGATCACACTCTGACACAGACAATACACACAACAGACCATGAAACAGGGTTTCGATAATACCTAAAATTATAACCCAATCGTCCCACATCCACACATTCCCATTGAGACCAGTCAGCCAAACTGAGACAGGGTGAGAAACCCCAGGCAGAATGACCAGCCAAACTGAGGGTGGGGGACACCCACTGCAGCCAAAGCCCCAGGCCGGCTGTCTCCATGGCCGGAGTTGGCCTTGGTTTTCTGCAGACTTTCCTTGGGCTAGGAGAAGGCTTGCCAGCTGGGTCCCGATGGGGAGGTCTTCTTGGATGGGTCGGGAGGATGCTTGACAGCTGGGCCCATGCAGATGGTGGCTCCTCTGTGATATAGCTAGCTGCAGGTGGTTGCCTTTTGCCCTGTGGTGGTATCGGTGGCGCTGCACTGCTGCCCCACCGATAGGTGGGCGCCAGCTGTTGCTGCAGGAGGGAGGGAGAGAGAGGGAGAGAGAGAGAGAGAGAGAGAAAGAGAGGAGATTTCATTATAATTTTTCTGTAACTACAAACTGGATAATGATGATGATTGATTGATTCTTTATTTAAGTGTCATGCTTCCGAAGAAGTCCAGCCCATATGGACTTACAGGACACTTTACAGTTTACATAAACAATAGCCTCGGTACCAGGCTTTCATTCCTGGAGGAACGCATTGGCCGCTCTGGGCTAGAAGTGGGAGTCAACCCTTGATGTGAAGTAGCGCTGCATTGGGGGGGTGAGGGGGGGCCTGACAGATCGGTGAGATCCAATCAGGGCGTGTGCAAATCTCTGCCGTGACACATTAGCTCAGGCTACATAAACAATGGGTTCAAGACGGGAACCCATTTTTGGGCTATTGTTGCTATATACAGTATATATAGCAACATAACATTTTTGTAATTTTTGAATAAATATTTGTTTTTCAGAAGGCGTTTTTAGAATCGGCCTCAGTCCTGAATGTGTTAAATGGCTGTGTGTACAGCCCCATATTGGTCTTGAGGCGATCGTTTGATTTTGACATGACGAGTCAAAGAAGATTTGGTTTTGTGTTTAACGTTTTCAGGAAATTAAATGCAACTGCTGATAAAAGAAGAGTTTCTCCTGGAGGCTGTACACTGTGTGAGTGATTGGGCAGACGGCACCATGAGGCAATGGA
The DNA here is from genome assembly GCF_951216825.1 of Electrona antarctica. Taxonomy (NCBI): domain Eukaryota; kingdom Metazoa; phylum Chordata; class Actinopteri; order Myctophiformes; family Myctophidae; genus Electrona; species Electrona antarctica. The sequence continues at coordinate 9,224,023 of NC_136810.1, read as the reverse complement.
AATACAGTAGTGTGAAGAAAACATTTGCATACCACCGGTTACCAAAATCAGTCACGTGCAGACTGCACATACTGTAGACCTTATGCCAGCTGACTTTTAAACGATTTCAAATGGTAAATGGTGCATTTATATAGCGCCTTTATCCAAGGCGCTTTACATAGATTGTGCATTATATTCACCCATTCACACACACACATTCATACACCGATGGCAGCGGAAACATGCAAGGCACCAACCAGCACATCAGGAGCAATTATGGGTTCAGTGTCTTGCTCAAGTACACTTCGACACTAACTCTAGGGCAGCCCGGGTTCGACCTGGCAACCTTGCGGTTACCATCCGGTCACTCTGAGCCACTGTGCCGGTAACCAGCCAATCAGAATCAAGTATTGGGACTAACCGTTTTAGAAGCACCATCATACCAGATGACGCTCATGTAGTGCCACAGACAAGACCTGGCCAAAACAGTTCTGCCAATCAGGTACGGAAGGTTCTTTGTCAGTTTGCCGAGTCGGAGACGGGGGTTCGATCCCAGCTCGGTTCACTACATCTGGCATGGTCAGCATGCAGGACATGGAGGAGCTTCTCACGTGAGAGACATGAGTGTGCCGTGCGTGATAGTGTCCCAAAAACTGAGGGGGTAGATGTAGTGCCCCAGACAAGACCTGGTCACAACAGCACTGCCAATCAATTCAATTCAATTCAAAGGGCTTTATTGGCATGAGAAAACATACGTTTACATTGCCAAAGCAGAAAGCACAATACAACAATACAGCAATACAATCAAACAATCAAAATCAAATCAATACAATCAGACTTTCAAATGTACATTTGAAAGTCAGAATCTTCAATAGATCAATTTCTATGTACCGAGATCATTGGATGCAGGTATAGTGCAGGAATATACACAATGATTAGTCTTTAGGGTGGTTGTGTTTCGTTTGATATCCTTCTCCTATCACAGCAACTCACGAATCTTGCTGCTGTGTTTGCACATTGTTGTACTTCGCCCAGCAGATATGGGAGTTTTTTGTCATTGGTCATGTTTTCAAAATCTCTGTGTGTGGTTGTAATCTGTGGGAAGTATGTGTCTCTGATGTCTTGGTACAATGGACAGATCAAGCTCAGCTCTATTGGCACGGTTATAGGTTGTTGGTCGGTTCTTCAAGTGGGAGACTGACTGGGACTCCATCCCAGCTTGGGTCGAAATGACTACACTACAGTTGAGACATCACACTGTATTGTAGTGGTGAAATGGGAGCGTGCTGGAGCGCTGTAGTTTATATCCGAGTGGAAAGGGCCAGAATGAAAGAAGGACTGATTGGGTCTCTCTCTAATGATTTAATGATGAGGCGGCCTGGTCTGTACTCAGTCAGTGTGGTTGGCAGTCAACCAATTCACGACATGTAGATTAAAACTGCAGTACTGTGGACAGAGCCGACAGCACCATTGATGGTTTCGGAGACTGTCCCCCATGTGCAATACAAGGGTTTTGACTTTGAAAGTCTTAAGAGATTCCATGTACGCTCCCACGTACGCCTGCAGATTGACGCAGCTCTCTGCCCTTGATCTGTCTGCTTCTTTCTCCTTTGATCTCCTTCTTGATCTCCTTGTTTCTGTCTTGCTCTTTTTCTCTCACTTTCTCTGATCTGTCTTTCTTGACAGTCTGTCACCCCCCTTTCCACAGTGTTTATTCCCAACCCCCCCTACCTGCCCCCTATTGTTCCTGTCTTGCTCCCTCTGGCCACTTTCACCTCACTGCACCCATCTACTGTATTCATTTATATTATCTCTCTCTCTCTCTCTCTCTCTGATGATAACGACCATCTTCTCCTATTTGTGAGTCATTTGTTGGTGGCTGAACAGTCAGATCCTGTGTGTGTGTGTGTGTGTGTGTGTGTGTGTGTGTGTGTGTGTGTGTGTGTGTGTGTGTGTGTGTGTGTGTGTGTGTGTGTGTGTGTGTGTGTGTGTGTGTGTGTGTGTGTGTGTGTGTGTGTGTGTGTGTGTGTGTGTGTGTGTGTGTGTGTGTGTGTGTGTGTGGTTGGTTAAGGGTAGCTTTGCATGTACTGTAGTCCTCTTTGCATGCTTTGCTACACAGTGTTGACTGCTGGCTTTCTATATATATATAATTATATCAACAACAACAAAATCACCTTTATTAAAAACACATTGAGACTGACTGATAAGTGCGAACTGGCTAAGAGAAGCTCTGCCAGTACCAACAAGCACAGGACAACATTTAGCACAGACAAATAACATTTGTAAGCACAGTACACACTACCTAGGAAGCTCAAGAAAGAACAGGAATATCTAATAAGATGGCCAATACTACTGATATAAAGACTAAATGACAATGTTTACTACTAAACTAATACAGGACTAGAGCAAACATTTCCTATGCGTCGAAGCAGGAGCAGTGTCTGGGAAATGTGCCTCTGACAATCCTTTTAAAACTCACTAATCACAGAAGCCAGTTTGAGTCTGGTTTGTAGGTCATTCCAGGACTAGGGTCCGAAGAATGCGAGGGAGATTTAGACAAGCTCGAATTTAGAGCAGATATAAGATGGAAGGTTACCGAGAATGGCTTTGTAAGTGAGAACATACCAGTGTAGCAACCTGAGAGACAGACCACTTCACCACTTTTCAACCTATCTTCATATAATGGGTCCTCACTAATAATCATGATAAAATGGCACCATTTTTTTCCTACTCGGTCTGTGTCTCATAGGAGGGCTGTGAGCAATTCAGAAACACGTCCACCAGTGACATCATCGATTGGGAATCCAAGCTAATAGAAAATGCAGGCTTTCTAGTCCTGTAAAGTTGCAATGCGAAAATGGAAGCCATCGTTCTCACAAAAATAAAAATATAAAAAATGTTAAAAATAAATCTGCCTAACGATGATGTCACTGGTGGACGGGTTTCTGAACTGCCCACAGCCCTCCCATGAGACACAGTCCGAGTAGAACAAAATGGTGCCATTTTATCATGATTATTAGCGAGGACCTATTATATGAAGATAGGTTGAAAAGTGGTGAAGTGGTCCTTTAAGGCAAGTTTGCCTAGTGTTGAGGACACTAGGTTCCCGTCCGCCACCGGCCTACAAGTTGGGAACAATGAAAATGTGGAATGCATACCCCACCCTAATATGCAATGCCCGTTATATCCATTGTCATAGCACCCGTGTCTGAAGAGTGCAAACTGACTGAAAAGTGGATTGGTTAAGTAATGAAAAGGAGGTGCGGGGTTGCCAGGGTAATCAATTGGCTCAGGCAGAGGGAATTCTACAGCTGTGGGGACTTGGGCTCATCAGGTCCACTGGCAGAGCCTGACCAGAGCCTTTTGTGGCAGTTCTGGACAACCGTGTATGCGAGTGACTCAAGGCTGGGCTGTGGTGTGGTGTGGGTGGTGGGGAACGTGTCTGTCAAAAGTTGAAGTCGGTGGAGCGAAGGGTTATCGAGTTATGTGGATTACAGGTGTACACGTACACAGACGTGGTGCATTTATTGTTTACTGCTGTGTCGTTATTAATATTTTAAGAGCATTCAAAAGTGAGTTGCGACTGCGAGCCCCCGCTTTGTTCCAGACTCCATACAGCTGCCTCCTCTTTTCACCATGCACCTCTGTGTGGCACTCCTCTTTTCACCATGCACCTCTGTGTGGCACTCCTCTTTTCACCATGCACCTCTGTGTGGCACTCCTCTTTTCACCATGCACCTCTGTGTGACACTCCTCTTTTCACCATGCACCTCTGTGTGGCACTCCTCTTTTCACCATGCACCTCTGTGTGGCACTCCTCTTTTCACCATGCACCTCTGTGTGGCACTCCTCTTTTCACCATGCACCTCTGTGTGGCACTCCTCTTTTCACCATGCACCTCTGTGTGGCATTCCTCTTTTCACCATGCACCTCTGTGTGGCACTCCTCTTTTCACCATGCACCTCTGTGTGGCACTCCTCTTTTCACCATGCACCTCTGTGTGGCACTCCTCTTTTCACCATGCACCTCTGTGTGGCACTCCTCTTTTCACCATGCACCTCTGTGTGGCACTCCTCTTTTCACCATGCACCTCTGTGTGGCACTCCTCTTTTCACCATGCACCTCTGTGTGGCACTCCTCTTTTCACCATGCACCTCTGTGTGGCACTCCTCTTTTCACCATGCACCTCTGTGTGGCACTCCTCTTTTCACCATGCACCTCTGTGTGGCACTCCTCTTTTCACCATGCACCTCTGTGTGGCACTCCTCTTTTCACCATGCACCTCTGTGTGGCACTCCTCTTTTCACCATGCACCTCTGTGTGGCACTCCTCTTTTCACCATGCACCTCTGTGTGGCACTCCTCTTTTCACCATGTACCTCTGTGTGGCACTCCTCTTTTCACCATGCACCTCTGTGTGGCACTCCTCTTTTCACCATGCACCTCTGTGTGGCACTCCTCTTTTCACCATGCACCTCTGTGTGGCACTCCTCTTTTCACCATGCACCTCTGTGTGGCACTCCTCTTTTCACCATGCACCTCTGTGTGGCACTCCTCTTTTCACCATGCACCTCTGTGTGGCACTCTGTCCTTTATCCAAGTAATGCAGAGGATCTTCTACTGCTGTCTGTATCGAGATGGAAAGATGAAGTGCATATAGCATAAAGCATATACTGTATGACCCCCTGCTGATCATTGGATGTTATTTTCCAATATTAGAACAGCTGTGATTCATAATGCAGAAATTATACAGTATATAGTCCATACTCGTTCGGGGATATGGCCTAGCCAATCACCCCCCCGTCTGTCTCTGTCCCATGACCTTTGACCTCCTCATTAGATTCCCTCCAACAACCTGCTACACTTTCCTTGACCCCCACCAGGGAAGCCGTAATGGATGGGGGAGGGGGGGGGGGGGGGGGGTGTTCAGAGTGTGAGATTTGGTGTGAGGATATTAGCTTCATATTGGCAGCGACACTGTTGTTTTCCCTTCCCTTGGCACAGAGAGAGAGAGGGGGAGGGAGGGAGAGAGAGAGGGGGGAGGGAGGGGGAGAGATGGGGAGGCGAATATCTTTTCCCTCCAATTTTCAACTAAAACGACTGAAAACAACACGTCGTGATGTGACACGTTGTGAGCCTGTAGATTGGTTTTCTTTCTTTTTGCTTTTTTTTGTCGAATGACAAAGTATACGGGGCACATGTTGTTAAGGATCATCCCTATGGGTGTCCAACGGGTTGTTTGCAATGATCGAATGGTTTATTCTAAGGCAGGAGTGATGAAGAGGAAGAAGGTGACACACACACACACACACACACACACACACACACACACACACACACACACACACACACACGCAGTGTTGAAGATTGCCCCTGACATCTTTAGTGTAGATTCCTCTCTGTTGGCCTGTAAGAGCCCTATTCAAGGCCACGTGAGTCAATGCTGGGATTAGACCCACGGGAGCAATCATACTGCAATCTACAGAGCAGGACACACACACACACACACACACACACACACACACACACACACACACACACACACACACACACACACACACACACACACACACACACACACACACACACACAGAGAACTGTAAACTACCAAATGGAACTTGGCTGTTTGGTGACCCCATTCAATGACCCCCCCCCCCCCTCTCTCTCTCTCTCTCTCTCTCCCTCTCTCTCTCTCATCAGCACCATTAAATGCTCTGAGCCGAAGCTTTTTATTAGAAGGCCCAAAGACCTTTTCCCTTTTACTCCTCCATCCTTTCTCCCCATCCTCCCCCACCAGACTCCTCTTCTCTTCAATCCTCTCCTCTTCTCTCAGTTGTTCCTGTCGGCCGCTCTTTTCTCCTTGCATCGGTTCTCTGGTTTTGACGAGGGGTGTTGACCAGACAATTTCTTAAATGACAGCTCATAATTAGCCTACAGAAGCAATACATATATATCCTTAGCGGAATGGACCGTCATTGACCTACAGTATAAGTTAATGATATTAATAAAGCAGAGGAGAGTTGTTCCAGTCTGTTGGATTCAATGGAGTCTTTAAATCACTGTCTGCTAAGCATCGACTCCATCCTTTTGAGCAAAGTGTTTATCACGGATAAGATAATGCATGAGGACTGAAAGGTTTATGGAGGCAGAAAGCGTTGCTTGCTTATGTCACAGACTGCTGCACAGGCTATTGGAACATTATGATCCAACTCAATTCATCATGTTTTATACTTTAGTATCGAAAGCGGCAGCTGAAATGACTGCCGTCCATTCAGAAAGTCAAATGAATCAGGGCTGCATCTGAAGGTCTTGATCAGCAAACCATTATTCGACCAGTACAGTTCCACATGTACTTTTTATTCTATTTAATTTGTGATTGTCAAAGCTATACAGTGCATGGACATTTTCAACTCCAAATATATTTCCAACTGCAAGTCGTATATGGAACCACAGAAATAATGTTTAATTAAATTAAAATATACTTGATTGTCTGCTTCACTGTTACTACTATTACAGTTTATATCAACACAACCACAATAACAGCAGCAACAACAACAACAACAACATCAAAGCCCTGTGATGTAATGCTGTCATATCATCCAAAAAGAAAGGAAAGAAAGAAAGAAAGAAAGAAAGAAAGAAAGAAAGAAAGAAGTAACATTTCATCATGATATTCTGGCCCCCTGTGGGTGCTAGCCCCGCTAATGGTAATTATACCTGATCTCAGTGCTGTGCCGGGTGATTCCACAATGGATATAAACACTGGAGGGGAAGCTCAGGTTTGCCTTGAAAGGCAGAAATAAAGCAGAGTAAGGTCCTTATGGATTTGCGTGTGTGTGTGGGGTGTGTGTGGGGGTGTGTGTGTGTGTGTGTGTGGTGTGCACATGCTGCCTTGTGTTTTTGAGAGCGAGCGAGAGACAGAGCGAGACCTAATGAAGTAGTTGCTGAGCTCAGCCTCCAGTAAAAGAACCCACAGCCAGAAAATCTGCATTGATGGGAGCAGGAAGTGGTTTATGACAACAACACGTACCGTTAACGCTGGGCTCCTTTTTAAACTGACTGACAAACGCATACTATACACTACTAGACCAAAGAACGCCTTGTTGGTATTTCGATATCTCAGAGTTTGCCTTGCAGAAGCGTTGGTGGTACCCCAAAGAAAACAAAAAAAACAGAGAGCTTCCTACATCATATGTGGATGTGATCAGGCATTATGTACAGTACACAGCACAGTGGGGGAAGGCATCGGCTCGATAGCAACAGCAGCCAAAATGCTGAGATGAATGTGACGAGGCAGAGATCAAAGAGGCGGTATTTAAATGGTTTAATCCCCAACATGTTAATAATCATTGGTATGAAAACACATCTGTTTTAGCAAGTATTAAACGTTGGCTCGGCGCTGCAATCGCCAACTTTTGTATGAAAATGTTATTTAGACCAATCTGTATAGAGTATGTCAATACAATATAACAATACAACTATAGCACAATAGTTACAATATTTATAACTAGCTTTTTTGTCCCAGAAGGGATATTTGTCTGCTCAAGTGTACAAAATACAACGCATACCTATAATAGCCCTAAATAATATATCACCAAGACAATACATGAGGTCCCCACTGTACACAGAAAACCATCCGATCGACGGGGCATTTTGTCTATGCCGCAATGGCTGAGGGGACAAAACTCCTGCTAAGACGAACCTTTTCCCACTATCGTCGCCCAGGTGGCATGAGTAGCGAGTAGCGATACAGAGGATGTTCGGTGTCATTTGTTATTGAACGTGCTAAGCATGTGATGGCCTTATTCTTCATATCAAAAAGTGTGGGAGGTTTGATAATCTTGGAAGCCATACCAGCCAATACTGGAAAGTGTGTTTATCTTAGGCATGGACAACACATACTCTTCCCAATAGGCCTATCTCACAGCCCCCTTTCCACGCCCCCTTCCGGAGCTGGTGTCATTTAACCATTAGCATTTACACTTTTTTTCTCTGGAGAATCTAAGTACATTTCCTAATGTTAAAATGTCAAAGACCGATAATAATATGAAGAAAACACAATGGTATAACAACTCAAATAAGTAGAATAAACCTTACCTTTACAAAACAGTAGTTTGTGGCTTGTGAAAATACCTCTTTTAACATGGAAGCCTATGGACCGCAGAAAAAAATAACACCACTAGCTCCAAAAGGGGACGTCGAAAGGGGGCGGGGAAATGTTGTGAGATAGGCCTATTGGGCTTTCTGTGTTAGCTCAGCAGTAACTCTTACGGGAAAAGCCAGGTTAAAGCACTCAACAAATAAAATATAGGCTATAACCTTTTTGTAATTGCACATATGCCACTACCGAAAAACAAGAGACGAGCTAGTAACAGTCAATTCTCTACAGCACTGCTAATGAGAACAGACGTGTAGCATTGGTTCTTGGCTCAAGTATATCGATGTGCACATGCCATACCGTACATGTGTACAATGTCTGATTAATGGAATTCATTAATAATGGAATAACATACTGTAGCAGCATGGGCACAGTTCCCAGTGAATATAGATATCACAGCTGTGTTTCCTAAATACATTTGTTTCCTAACTAAAAAGACATTGTGCTAATTGGCCTTGATATTCGTATTGCACATGTTGTGCGGTTCTTATTCTTATCTCATAATTGACTTGCTCCCACATGTGTCAGTGTGCATATACAGCATATTGAATTTTATTTCTGAACAATGTCTTTCTGCATTGGCAGAGGATCGGTTGTAGCTCATTTTGATGATATTATAATTTTATAAATTATACATGTTATAGTTGTAATAATAGTTCTAGCAAGAAGCCATAACTCCCTTTTTTATATTCAACGTGATCCCTAACACAATAATTCAAGCTTGTTGACATGATTGTGGCGAGTCTGAATTCACAATCAAATCAGTTATTCAGATGCAATTGGGATTCAGGTCACATCTCTGTGTGTCGGTTTCCCTTGTGGAGAAGTATACCACCCGAGAAATATCAATGATCATATCAGCCAATGAATGGATGAGAGATCAAGCTCTGGTGTTATATGGAGATGAGGTGAGGAAGAGGACCAGGTGTGATGAACTCAATATCTCTGAGATGTCTGCGGGAAGCAACAATTCATCCCAGCTGGAGTCGGATAGGGAGAGAAAGCGATGGAGAGAGAGAGATTTAGCGAACTTGAATCGTCACACAATGAACGGTTGGGAGGCAGAGGACGAGGAGGAAGACGAGGAAGAGGAACAGCAGTCTCCTCGTCTGTGTTTTTGTCTTTAAGTGGAATATCTGCTCAGGCCCGGAAAGAGCCAGAGGGCAGAGAGGAAATGAAAGAGCATACGATGAGGAGAGGGAGAGGGAGGAGGGAGGAGGGGTGGGGAGGATGTGAGGAAGAGCCTGAGACTCAAAGTGAGATGAGGAGAGGAGAGACAAAAACGGATGTGAGGGAGAGTCCTGTACCCACGGATATCCGACGGGGTACCCGCGTTTGACGTGTGAAAACGGGACGGGCGGTACTGAACTAAACGTGCACGAGTAACATTATAATGTGAAAATCAGAGAGCACTGTTTCCGCCCAAACATGCAGCGTAACTTACTTAACACAGAACGCCGTGAGCACGCATACACGACAACACCCAACCCTAACCACATATACGATTATTTTGGTGAGTGAGTGTAAAAGAAAAAATCACACCCGTGTGAACTGAGTGGTGCAAATTGAACACGGACATTGCTGTTCGTTGGAGTGGTTGCACCACTCACTCAAAAAAATACTCGATAGCCTTCCTCCTCAATGTCTCTAGATCAGTGCTTCCAAGTGCGTTTTATGGTTTCCAAGTTATTTTCCATTTCCTACACTTAGTTTATCCAGAAACTATAGTAAAATACGCACATCACTTCGTGGAGGTGCTGGGTTCAAAAAGTGACATAGGAAAAGAGAAGAGTCAAACTCCAGTTTGAGCAGATGAAGAGCTTTGGCTCGAAACGTCGTCAATAAATATACCTTTTGGAGCATATGAGTGTGCAGGTTCCCTTCTCTTTTCCTATATGACACTTAGTTTATAAAATTATTATTTCAAAAGATTTCCCCAAAATCCACAAATTTAAAGAAAAAAAGAGAAAATGACATGAATTAGGAAAAAAACAAGTCATAATAATAGCAGATCAACAAGCTATTTTCTAGGTTAGGTGCCGGGGCGAGGAGACACATTTTGTCTTTTGAATCTCGAGCCAATTAAAGAGTTTTGGAACCACTACTCTATAGATGCTGAGTGCTGCGTAGCCCCTGAGCCCCTCCAATTAAAATCTCTTCTAAAATATTGAATCGTGCTATATGAAACCATATTGTACTATGTGCTGCATTATCCCATTTCGGGCGGGAACCCCTTTTGGTGTTTTAACCCATTCAGGCCTGACGTCGAAATTAAAAAAAAAAAGTTTTCTAAATCTTGACAATTTTCGGAAAGATTTGAGGCACATTTTAACGATTTTTCAAAAATAGCAGACCTACAAGTTCATAGCGCGCCACTCGGTGGCGCGCTATGAGCTTGTAAATCTGCTATTTTTCAATAGCTAAATTATAACATAATGTTTAAAACGCTAACGCTAACGTGACATGGATGCGTTCCAGGTCTCAATGGATTAAACATTATGTTATAATTTAGCTATTGAAAAATAGCAGATCTACAAGTTCATACGAGCTTGTAGGTCTGCTATTTTTGAAAAATCGTGAAAATATTTATTTCAGAAAACTGGAGGATTTAGAAGATTTTTTTTAAATTTCGAGGTCAGGCCTAAATGGGTTATGACATGCTCATAGCTGAAGGGTTAGTAACCTTTGAAAAGCAAAGATGAACCTGTTCCACACTAGCCTGGCTAATAAGCCAGACTCAAATCACACTGTCGTGTGGTATTTGAGTCTGGAGATGCTGATACTGTGTATGGATCTTGTTTCCCGGGGGGCGGGTTCAAACATTTTCTCCTTGACGCAATTGGTCAGAGCTACTGTCAGTCAAAGGTCTCAAGCATTGAACGTCACTGTACCAAAGCCCGCCAATATTGCATACCGTGTCCCGATTGGCCACACCAGTTCTCTGGTGTAGGAAATGGGCGTACAATTGAGCCTCTCCAGACCGTAATCCGCCGGCAGGCAATTCGGCGCTAGTTCCACACAGGAATATACAACTGATTATGACTATCGCTATGACTCAGCCGTAACTAAGGAGTTCCCAATGCAAACAAATCAGTCAGCTATGGGAACAAAAGGGAGCATTCCCATATATGGGCATGGGACAATGACTGACGGATATAGAGATCTTCATATATGGGCATATGGATCAGATCGGCGGTGCAACGTATAGGTGAGGCCTGGGTTTTTACATATTTGCATATTTGGGTCTCAAAGTGGATTATTTTGATACTAAAATCTTCTGTCGACCAATTAATTAATTGGTTAAAGGAGAGTTCCGCACGAGCAATTTCTTTACCTTAAGTTGTAGACCATCGTCACTATATGTATCCATTCGTCACTGAAAAAAACAAACAAACAAAAAAAACACGCTGAGCGTTCCATACCGATTTAGCGGATTTACCCTCCAAGGCTGGCCTTGCGCTATACGTAGATCTCCTCTTCAATCGTCCCAAAATGTATTTATTTTAGTTTACATCTGTTCTAGATGATGTGAAACGCAAGTCCCATGTAGTGTTGTCGTTCCATCACATCCGCATACTGTAGAGCCTACTTTTTTCTTAAAGTGCCAGCGTCCAATATATACTGTATATATACATATTATTTTTTTTCTTCTGTGTGTGTGTGTGTGTGTGTGTGTGTGTGTGTGTGTGTGTGTGTGTGTGTGTGTGTGTGTGTGTGTGTGTGTGTGTGTGTGTGTGTGTGTGTGTGTGTGTGTGTGTGTGTGTGTGTGTGTGTGTGTGTGTGTGTGTGTGTGTGGGGGGGGGGGGGGGGGGGTTAATATGCGCATAATGAATAGAATTCAGTAAAAAACGGCTAGTGCGGAACTCTCTAATACAATTTTCAATGAATCTTTTTACCCCTTCTTGTTCCACTGGTTTGAATTCACTTAAGGGACCACAGGAAGAACACAGTCTAAATAATCACATAATGAAAAGAATCCACATGAAGTCCAGCTGTGTTTGTGTTCCTCGCCTCTCAGTGTCCCCAACGCGAGGTGCTGGCACGGTGACAGCTGTTCTAACCACTTAACCACATACATCTTAATGTCCCTATTCTGGGGCATGTCGTAATAGGCCAACATTCTGAAAGAAAGAACAAGTGGTTAACCCATCATTTATATACAAGCTTCGTGACACATTATGAGCTTACTAGATGTGCTATTTTAGCTATTTAAGAATTCTTGTAATTATAAAAAATAAGTGTGCGTGCATGTGCGTGAGTGCGTGCGTGCGTGCGTGCGTGCGTGCGTTGTGTGTGTTTTGTTCCCTGGCTGGAACCCATACACTGACACCACGGCGCGTAAACAGCGCCTCAAACTGTGACTCCGCCCACAAACGGGGGAAGTTGTGATTTCCGCTCGTTCACTGCAATGCAATTTGCGGCATTTTCAAAACAATATTGAGCAGAGTAGTGATTATCAAACGTATTTGCAATGCCATACGTTGAAAGATATGTTGCCCGTGGACAAGGCACGCTACCTCCGCAAGTTAGATAGCATCGGCATAGATGTTTGTCCGTATGTGATTAAGGATTGGACCAAGTTGCATTGGCAGCCATATAAAATTCCGGGGTAAATTCTTACCCCGGATGTGACGTTTTTGGGCGTTCCTGTCTAGCGTGGTGTCAGTGTATTGAATACACTGTATTCAAATGTCCACTCATGGGTCCTGGACTAAGGATCATTCCAAGTGTGCGATATGCAGCAGAAAGAGTTCAAAAGATGAGACTGTTGACTACCGTATTTATGGACTTGCAACTAAGGCTGCACAATATATCGTTATTGTGTCGTTATCGAGGTATGAACATGCGCAGTATCGCAAAAAGGCAACGGTATCGCAACATCATATATCGTCAATATATCGATATATTGTGAGTGATTTTTGTAATAATGTTTAGTTTTCATGTTGCAACACTTAAAATATAGAATATGACATTTGAATGGTAATATCGCATATCGTATCGATTGCAATATTTGGCATAAATACCAAGATATCCTCAGGCCTGGCAAAGACCATCCTGCAAGGCACTGTACGAGGTGGCAGGAGAAGAGGGAGACAAAAGAAAAGATGGGAAGATAACATCGGAGAATGGACACACTTGAAACTCAGCGAGGCAATGAGAGCTGCCGAGGACAGAGAGAGCTGGTCAGCAGATCGTCTGTGGTGCCCCAACGACCCTCCAGGGTTACGGGATAGGTGAAGGTGAAGGTGACCAAGATATGACATTTTGTCCATATCGTGCAGCCCTACTTTGCAATTATAGTCAGTTTGGCTCATTGGTGACTCTTAAATGCAATTAATTGGACTAATTAGTTCTAAAAGGAGCTGGCTAAACAGATTGTGTTTTTTTATTTATTTTTGCAGATGGTGGGGAAACAATATCTCAATATAATATGTAATATAATATTGCTCACCCATTTTGGGCGGGAGCCCCTTTTGGTGTTAGCATTATGTTATGCTTTAGTTATTGAAAAATAGCAGATCTACAAGCTCATAGCGCGCCAGCGTGAGCTTGTAGATCTGCTATTTTTGAAAAATAGAAGAACCACTGACATAGAAGCATAGCTTTTTCAGAAAACTGTCATTTTCAAACAGCCATTTTTAGAATCTGATCTCAGGTCAAAATGGGTTAATAAGTAATATAAAATTACTTTTTCAAGGAGTAATATGTAATAAGTAACATATTATTCTCCGGGTATTGCCCAACACTGGTGAATTCCCGCAACCAGGATGTTTTACCAGGTCAATGTCATGCAGAAAGTGGGGATGCCAGGGGTTAATGTGGTGTAATGGTGTGCTGTTGGAGCATGCAGAGGAGAGATTGGACAGGGTGGGCACTGGATCGATGCCCCAGCATGACTGCAGGAAATGGGCAAGAGCTCACACTGTCTTTTGCCTTTGAACTGGTGTGGCAGCTGTCATCCAATTTATAGTCTCTATAGAAGAGAGGCCGAGGTGTGTGTCTCTGCACACCAGGACCGCTGTGCACTTTCTGAAGTGGTCGCCGTGCTGTAAACCTCAGTGAAATTGAATACTGAATATGTATGTGCATGTGTTCAATCACACAGGTGCATTTATACAAAAACTTGTGTGACTGAGTGACTGATGTCATGGTAGAGTACAGCAGCAGATACAACACGGTACAATGACCATACAGCAGGAGATATATTTGTTCTTTGTATTTTCTAAAGCCCCTTAAAGCCACACAAGTGCATATACTGAGCTACAACCCAAACAGATTATTTTCTGATTTTTGCCTCCAATATAATTTCCAGCTAAATGCAATGCAGTTATTATAGCAACAGTGTTGTCTTTTTGAGTAATCGACTGTGCTAAAATAAATTAGAATGCTAAATAATTTAAAACATACATAAATAAATTGATCAGTCAAATGTATTTTGGCGTAAGGAGATGGATAGTTTTGGTGAAGGTTGAAATGGGGCTAGTCTCACATTGCCAGCCAATGGGACATCTCCTCCTATACCGATCATCCTGGTACATTTCAAGGACTGTCTAAAGAGGACGAGACGCAAAGACCGTATGGGCGACGCCATGTTGCTCCATGGTGCTCCATGGAAGGAAAGAAACATGCACATTTGGGCATGTGCATCGCCCGTACGGTCTTCGCGTCTCGTCCTCTTTAGACAGTCCTTGGTACATTTAAATTAATTGTATGGGATTTTGGACGGCCGGCAAAGACAACCACAGACAAAGCTCCTCCCACTGTTGTTTTTTTGTAGGACACGACTTCACTGCCTTTACCACACCCACTGGATGGCTCTGCCCACATTAGACTTCACTGCCTTTACCACGCCCACTGGATGGCTCTGCCCACATTAGACTTCACTGCCTTTACCACGCCCACTAGATGGCTCTGCCCACATTAGACTTCACTGCCTTTACCACGCCCACTGAATGGCTCTGCCCACATTAGACTTCACTGCCTTTACCACGCCCACTGAATGGCTCTGCCCACATTAGACTTCACTGCCTTTACCACACCCACTGAATGGCTCTGCCCACATTAGACTTCACTGCCTTTACCACGCCCACTGAATGGCTCTGCCCACATTAGACTTCACTGCCTTTACCACGCCCACTGAATGGCTCTGCCCACATTAGACTTCACTGCCTTTACCACACCCACTGAATGGCTCCGCCCACATTAGACTTCACTGCCTTTACCACACCCACTGAATGGCTCTGCCCACATTAGACTTCACTGCCTTTACCACACCCACTGAATGGCTCTGCCCACATTAGACCTCACTGCCTTTACCACACCCACTGAATGGCTTTACCCACATTAGACTTCACTGCCTTTACCACACCCACTGAATGGCTCTGCCCACATTAGACTTCACTGCCTTTACCACACCCACTGAATGGCTCCGCCCACATTAGGAAGGACCTTCCTCCATGCTTCTCATTACTTGCGTGAGCAGAGCGCGCAAGTACTGTATTGGGCTGCGTATGTCGGTGGCTTCGCTCAGCCAATCAGGGTTTGTGTATTTATGGTGGCGTCGCTCGGCCAATCAGGGTTTGTGTATTTTTGGTGGCGTTGCTTGGCCAATCAGGGATTGGCTGACGTAACAATGGTGCGTTTGGTCATTGGCTGGGTATGCATGCTTTGCATACAGAATGCATTTCTCGTTACTTGCGCAAGCAGAGCACGCAAGTACTGTGGTCGGCTGTTTATGTATGGTACATGGTATGTTGGTATGTATGGCATGTTCGTATGTAGGTCTGTCCTTGGTGGTCCCTAATTGGCTGTTGATGGTGAATTAAGATATGATGGTGACGTAATTATATGTTTCAATGTTGGGTGGGTGGGTTGTTGTAACAAAATTATTGTATTTTGTATTAATGTCGGGTTTCTGTAAAAGTTTGTTGTTTTCGTCTTTACTTTTATGGAGGGGCTGAGAGTACGTTTGTAGAAGTCGGCAGTACTTGCGCGCCATTTATGGCCTACTTGTGTACATGGCGCAAGTTGGCAGCTCGATAGAGTGCATTTCTGCAGTTGGTTCTGCTATGAGGTGTATTTCATTCCAGTCTGGTTATGTGAAACTAACAACCATAATAACCCCCCCCTCAGTTCTGTTTTCTGTACATGTAATGTATCTATTTTGTTGTCTCTTTTCGTCCCTGTCCGTCCGTGTGTCCTTCCGTCTGTTACCAATTAATCTCAGGCACTGTACGCTGGCCCTGTCGCTACAAAACTGTGAACACACATTCCCTGGATGTCAATTCCATACGTCTGCTCCAAAATTTCCAGGACAGCCTTTTTTACAGGATTGGTCCGTTCAGAAGAAAATGTCTCAAATCATGAACGCAGCGTGCAATTTACATGCCAATTTGCACACACATTCCCAATAGCGTGAGGATGAAATGCCATTTGAAAATGTTCAAATCAGGCTTCATGGTGCCGCTATAACAGGCTGATTTGCAATTTTACCTATAATTGCACCGATTTTCTTCCTCCTATACACAGGTTTAATGTTTGTCTTTAGTTCAATGTTTGTTTTGTAAACGCCATTGACAATGAAGGGAAGATTTACATCATAATGTGCCTCATTGTCTCTTTATTGTTAATGGCGTTTAATGTTTGTGTTAATCACCATTACATCAACATGAGTTAGACTTTAATATATTAGCGCCCCTCACTTCACACAGGTGTGATTTTTACTCCTTCATTTTCTGTTAGACTCCCGCAAATCGCTACACGGTATCTCTAAAGTCATGTGATCAATGATCACATGATTTGCCCGTTTTGAACAAAATGCCTCACATCATGAAGGCAGCGTGCAATTTACGTGAAACTCTGCACACACATTCCTACTAGGCCGAAGAATAAATCCCACCCTTTTCACATTGGCCTGTTAGAGCGCCACCAGCAGCCGTTAAGGAGAACTCACGGCCCAGAGCTAGCCTTCTATACACTTTTCAGTTCTGTTTCCAGTGTTGTCTTACAATTGTGAGCTGTTCTGAATTTATTCCTATAGCACTCTTGTAGTAATCGATGTCATGTGCGTAGTGGCGTGCACCTGTAATCCAAGCTACCGGGAGGCTGAGGCTGGCTGATCGTTTGAGCTCTGGAGTTCTGAGCTGCGGCAGACACTGTCGACCGGGTGTCCACACCAAGTTCTGAGCTGCAGTGGACACTGTCGACCGGGTGTCCACACCAAGTTCTGAGCTGCAGTGGACACTGTCGACCGGGTGTCCACACCAAGTTCTGAGCTGCAGTGGACACTGTCGACCGGGTGTCCACACCAAGTTCTGAGCTGCAGTGGACACTGCAGCTCTCCACTACATTGTATTGTTTTTCGATGATCCGAATATGGACATATACGTCACAGCAAGAGTGTATAAAAGGAACTCAGAGCAAGGTACACCTATTGTCAGGGCGGATATTAACATATACACTCATAGTATCAGAAATCCACAGTTTCTGGATTCTGCATCACTTCCCACTGATCTGTCAACCGTTGCCACGGCTCTTGATTTAAATACATGCATTAGGGAATATTTCAAACGTTTCAGAGTATTGTACGTACGGTTCATCATGTCCTCTGGTAGTGGTAAAGACCTAATTTCAGTGGATTATGAAGTGTTTGGCAGAGTGCAAGGGGTATACTTTCGGAAATACACTCAGGCAGAGGCGAAAAGGATAGGCTTGGTTGGCTGGGTGCAGAATACGGATGCAGGAACTGTTCAAGGACAGATGCAAGGCCCAAGCAATGAGGTAAAACAGATGAAAAAATGGCTGAGATCCACTGGAAGTCCCACCTCCAGAATCTCCAAGGCAGAGTTCAAGACTGAAAAGAAGATTCAAGCTCTTGACCACTCAACTTTTAAAATCGTTCGTCCATAGATGTATTGACGAAAACTACACTACAGAAGACTATAGAGCGTCGCAGTCCCGCCCCCTTTGACGACAAAGCCAGGCCCAGGAAATAATTCCCAATGCATTTTTCCCATAGACATTTAAAAAAAGTACCTTTTAAGCGTCGTACAAAGCCAACTCGAGTTGTGACAAATCATGACAGTAAACACAATATTTTGGACCAAACAAATAATTACAAAGAAGAAAAACAAGGAAAAAAAAGTGTTGTAACCTGCCGTTTTTTTTTTTTTTTTTAACAATAAATCATACAAAATACACATGACTTACACAAAGGAAAGAGACAATAAAAACAAAACACAACTAGCAGTCAAAAAAAAAAACCCAATGGACAACACCCCTCCACATTCTGTTGACAATAGTGATTATATCATCTGTAATGTATTACCAATTACAAACCTGCCGTTTTCTTCTTCTTTCTAATTATTTGTTCGGCCCGAAATTGTGTTTGTTGTCATGTCGAGTACGACGCTTAAAAGGTCTTTAAATAAATACTTTTTGAAATGTCTATGAGGAAAATGAACGGGGAATCATTTCCTGGGCCCTTGTAGGGGGCGGGACTGCGACGCTCTATACACACGCTAAATAGCCTTGATTCATGGATGTGAAGAATCGACTGAGGGTGACATTTTCACCAGAAACAGACGATACAAAAGCCACCTCACTGACAATATTCACTGGGGTTTTTTTGGACCACAATTGTTATGAGACAATTTAAAGGTGACCCATTGTTATTGAGTTTGTGTGTACCACATAGTGATGATTTGATTGGCTGAGCATGGAATGTGATGTATGACGATAAGAGCGCCCCTCACTTCACACAAGTGTGATTCTTCTCCATAGAGAAATTACTTCCGTGACCCAGGGGATGAACGATTCACTCATCCAGGCAGCTCTTAGGCCTGACTCACACAATTACAACAGATTGATGTATGGCTGATGCATGAGACTTATTGACTGATGCAAGCTCACAATGCATTTCCAATGCATTTTTGTTGTATGAGGGGGAGGGGGGCAGTCGAAACACAGCCGAAAGCCGTACAACACAAATGTTGTGTCAACCCATGTGACTTCCATTGGAAATGCATTGGGGCAAGATGTAAACAAACCCTTTCTTTACATCTAGCATGCATCAATGTTGTATGCTAGATCGAAAGGTGTGAGTGAGGCCTTAGGAATCCTCCTCAGCATGTTTTTAGGGAAAATCTGGAGCAACTGACAGTACATTTCCAGGACCTCGAACACGGTCAGATTGACTTATACTGAGCAATGCATTTCTTCTCAAACTTCTGCAGCAACTCGAGGTAGAGAAGACCATCCTCCCCTACAACAGCCTTCAAAGCCTGGACGTCCTTAGCAATGGCATAGCAGGCGTACAGCTGGTTGGAAACGTCAGCATGGTCCTTCCTGGTCATCCCATCACCAATGGCAGACTCCGTCAAACGAGACAGAGAGGGTGACACATTGATAGGTGGGTAGATCTGTCTCGTATGCAGCTGTATGTCTATGTAGACTTGTACCGTGGTGATGTATCCAGTCAGATCAGGAATCTGGCGAATGATGTCATCCTTTGACTATATGTTCGTGGCACTTTATGTTAATCGCTAGTCTTTTTTGAGTGGTGTAAACCACTCCTACAATTGGCTTTGTTAGTCTGTCTGTCTGTGCTCAAAAAATGAGCACGGTTGCTATGGTCACCCAGTTCACACGGGTGTGATTTCATTACATCAGACATTACGTCAGACCACAGCTGATCAGTCTATATAAGACCTTACACCACTCAGTTCACACGGGTGTGATTTTTTCTATGATCATGATATGCGTTTAGCCGCTCCAACATTTGACTGTGTGTATTTAGGTGTCTATTTCACCCAAAAATATTTCAGCACGGTTACTGTGGTTATTGTGTCTATTAGTCCATTTCAGTGATGTAATGATTATGTAATCCAAGGCATCTTTTTTGTTTTTTGTCAGTGGTCATATCACAATGGTTTGTGAGCTTGTAGATTGGCTATTGTTGAGGGGCACTCACAATAATAATAAAAAAGCTCTAAAGATATTTTAAAATATATCTTTTGTGAACTGAAATGACAAACCTGGGGTTACCTGGGGGAGTTCCAGGGGGTCCCCAGCTATATAGTTTGGAACCAAATGGACCCTAATGGGTCTGTAACTCAGAGTGTACAAATGGAACCAAATGGACCCTAACAGGTCCATTTGGTTCGGGTTCATTTGGTTCCATTTGTACACTCTCAGAGTTAAAATAACATTGATTTTACAATATGAATTGGGGGTCCCAGAGATAGAAATGCCATTAAATGGGTGTCTGTAGACTAAAGCACATTAAACTGGTTGAGAATCACTGCTAGAGCCGTAGAAATCTTCTCTTATGGGGGTCCCTGGCATATCCTTTCTAATAGGGGGTCCATGGGCAATTTGGGGGTCCTTGACATGAAAAAGTTTGGGAACCACTGCTATATAGCATTCGGAGATTGTGTAATATATTGTCTGGCTACGTGAGGCTGCACAATTCTTGAATTGAATGTTTGAAAATAGGGCTATTAAGTGGTTCATTGTCTATTAAATTAATAATTTCCTCCCTCGTTGGAAGCATCATCTGTGCCTGTGGTGAAGTATAGTGTATTGTTGATAGAAATCCCTGCGTTGGGACGTCAGCAGGGAACTGTGGCCGGAACCAGCCTGAAGGCACAATGGAACCACACAGAGGAAGCAGAGGAGGAGGGGGGATTAGATCAGAAAAACACGAGGAAGCCAACAGCAAAAAGTCAACACAGATGAGAGATGGATATAGTCTGAAACAAGTACTTCCAATTTGTCAATTTTTCTAAAATCGGTGATCTACACAGGCTTGCAATGTGACATGTTGTGAGCTTGTAGATTCGCTATTTTTGGATTGTTGAAGTATAAAATAGGGCTTAAAGGTAGGGTAAAGGCCAGTACGCTTAGTCTACAGGATTTTGAGCCAGATTCGTAAGTGATATTTTTTGGTTAAAACAACGTTTTTTTGTTAAAATGTTAAAGCACTGGTTACAGAGACTATAGACGTGAAGAAGGTGGAGGACTTTAAGTACTTAGGGTCAACATTTCAGACCAATGGAGAGTGTGGAAAAGAGGTGAATAAACGAGTGCAAGCAGGTTGGAATGGGTGGTTAAAAGTGTCAGACGTGTGATAGGAAGGTATCGGCAAGAATGAAAGGGAAGGTGTACAAGACAGTGGTGAGACCAGCTATGTTGTATGGTTTAGAGACAGTCGCACTGAGGAAAAGACAGGAAGCAGAGCTGGAGGTAGCAGAGACTAAAATGTTGAGGTTCTCTCTGGGAGTAACAAGGATGGATAGGATCAGGAACGAATACATCAGAGGGACAGCACATGTTAGATGTTTTAGAGATAAAGCCAAAGAAGAGGCCAGACTGAGATGGTTTGGACATGTACAGAGGTGTTGTGAGTATATCCGTAGAAGGATGCCTAAAGGAAGACCAAAGAGAAGATGTATGGATATAGTGAAAGAGGACATGAAGTTAGTTGGTGTGAGAGAAGAGGAGGCAGAGGACATGAAGTTAGTTGGTGTGAGAGAAGAGGAGGCAGAGGACATGGAGTTAGTTGGTGTGAGAGAAGAGGAGGCAGAGGACATGGAGTTAGTTGGTGTGAGAGAAGAGGAGGCAGAGGACATGGAGTTAGTTGGTGTGAGAGAAGAGGAGGCAGAGGACATGGAGTTAGTTGGTGTGAGAGAAGAGGAGGCAGAGGACATGGAGTTAGTTTGTGTGAGAGAAGAGGAGGCAGAGGACATGGAGTTAGTTGGTGTGAGAGAAGAGGAGGCAGAGGACATGGAGTTAGTTGGTGTGAGAGAAGAGGAGGCAGAGGACATGGAGTTAGTTGGTGAGAGAGAAGAGGAGGCAGAGGACATGGAGTTAGTTGGTGTGAGAGAAGAGGAGGCAGAGGACATGGAGTTAGTTGGTGTGAGAGAAGAGGAGGCAGAGGACATGGAGTTAGTTGGTGTGAGAGAAGAGGAGGCAGAGGACATGGAGTTAGTTGGTGTGAGAGAAGAGGAGGCAGAGGACATGGAGTTAGTTGGTGTGAGAGAAGAGGAGGCAGAGGACATGGAGTTAGTTGGTGTGAGAGAAGAGGAGGCAGAGGACATGGAGTTAGTTGGTGTGAGAGAAGAGGAGGCAGAGGACATGGAGTTAGTTGGTGTGAGAGAAGAGGAGGCAGAGGACATGGAGTTAGTTGGTGTGAGAGAAGAGGAGGCAGAGGACATGGAGTTAGTTGGTGAGAGAGAAGAGGAGGCAGAGGACATGGAGTTAGTTGGTGAGAGAGAAGAGGAGGCAGAGGACATGGAGTTAGTTGGTGAGAGAGAAGAGGAGGCAGAGGACATGGAGTTAGTTGGTGTGAGAGAAGAGGAGGCAGAGGACATGGAGTTAGTTGGTGTGAGAGAAGAGGAGGCAGAGGACATGGAGTTAGTTGGTGTGAGAGAAGAGGAGGCAGAGGACATGGAGTTAGTTGGTGTGAGAGAAGAGGAGGCAGAGGACATGGAGTTAGTTGGTGTGAGAGAAGAGGAGGCAGAGGACATGGAGTTAGTTGGTGAGAGAGAAGAGGAGGCAGAGGACATGGAGTTAGTTGGTGAGAGAGAAGAGGAGGCAGAGGACATGGAGTTAGTTGGTGTGAGAAGAGGAGGCAGAGGACATGGAGTTAGTTGGTGTGAGAGAAGAGGAGGCAGAGGACATGGAGTTAGTTGGTGTGAGAGAAGAGGAGGCAGAGGACATGGAGTTAGTTGGTGAGAGAGAAGAGGAGGCAGAGGACATGGAGTTAGTTGGTGTGAGAAGAGGAGGCAGAGGACATGGAGTTAGTTGGTGTGAGAGAAGAGGAGGCAGAGGACATGGAGTTAGTTGGTGTGAGAGAAGAGGAGGCAGAGGACATGGAGTTAGTTGGTGTGAGAGAAGAGGAGGCAGAGGACATGGAGTTAGTTGGTGTGAGAGAAGAGGAGGCAGAGGACATGGAGTTAGTTGGTGTGAGAGAAGAGGAGGCAGAGGACATGGAGTTAGTTGGTGTGAGAGAAGAGGAGGCAGAGGACATGGAGTTAGTTGGTGAGAGAGAAGAGGAGGCAGAGGACATGAAGTTAGTTGGTGAGAGAGAAGAGGAGGCAGAGGACATGGAGTTAGTTGGTGTGAGAGAAGAGGAGGCAGAGGACATGGAGTTAGTTGGTGTGAGAGAAGAGGAGGCAGAGGACATGGAGTTAGTTGGTGAGAGAGAAGAGGAGGCAGAGGACATGGAGTTAGTTGGTGTGAGAGAAGAGGAGGCAGAGGACATGAAGTTAGTTGGTGAGAGAGAAGAGGAGGCAGAGGACATGGAGTTAGTTGGTGTGAGAGAAGAGGAGGCAGAGGACATGGAGTTAGTTGGTGTGAGAGAAGAGGAGGCAGAGGACATGGAGTTAGTTGGTGTGAGAGAAGAGGAGGCAGAGGACAGGGTGAAGGTCGGAAAGGGCGAGTCATCTGCCTTCATGGCAGATGACTCGCTGTGGCGACCCCTGAAGGGAAAAGCCGAAAGGAAAAGAAGATTTTGATAAAATCAAATCAAAATTGCTATATAGTAGCGATGAGTAGAGTAGGCCTATTTGTTCCGTCACATGGGTCTCCCCGTCTTTCCATCTCTTTAACATATTGATTGACATGTATTTACCCAGTACATGCGGCCACCAGGTGGCTCCACTCAGGAGCCAGTGAGAGATTAATGCAGAAAATGAGACTCTTTAGACAGCCGTGAACTCGTTCGTTGAACCGGAAGTGATTGTGTGATGACTTCACTCCAGGCCGTCATCTGTCAATGTAACCATTAGTTTTCAACTGGCGAGGTCGGATTAAAGTTTTATTAAGCTCTAAACATCGTCCTTTACCTCAATCTGAGCCCTAAAGATGCTTTAGATTTTGATATTGACAACATTTCAGCCAATCAGGACCCATTTATCAGCTTCATTTTTAGTGTTCCAATTGTGTCCGCTCATTTCTGTGTGTCAGTTTGTCTTTTCACTTGTTTCAACTGTTTTAGTTCTCTATCCTGATTGGATACAATTGGTATCCTGACCTGATTTACTTTAGGAGAGTTGAAGGCTGGAACTGGAACTGGAACTGAAGGCTGGAAAGACTCCTGTTACTGAACAAACACTCACAACACACTTATTTTAATTTTAACCAAGGAAATCACTTAAAGGACCACTTCACCACTTTTCAACCTATCTTCATATAATAGGTCCTCACTAATAATCATTCAATCATCACTAAAAATGGCGCAATCTTTTTCTACTCGGTCTGTGTCTCATATGAGGGCTGTGGGCAGTTCAGAAACCGTCTTCCAGTGACATCATCGATGGGGAATACAAGCTAATAGAAACTGCAGGCTTTCTAGTCCTGAAAAGTTGCAATGCGAAAATGGAAGCCATCGTTCTCACGATAATGAAAATCTAAACATTTTTGTAAAAAAATCTTGTTTAAAAACAAATCTGCCTAATGATGATGTCACTGGAAGACGGTTTCTAAACTTCCCACAGCCCTCCTATGAGACACAGACCGAGTAGGAAAGAAATCGTGCCATTTTATCATGATTATTAGTGAGGATCTATTATATGAAGATAGGTTGAAAAGTGATGAAGTGGTCCTTTAATTATACCTAAACCTACAAAATAACTACTAACTAAGTACAATGTTTGTTTTACAATGTAGGCGTATATTAATTTAAAAAAAATGGAAATACAGTGCTTGTACAGTGCTTGGGTAAATGTGAATAGTTACTTTTACACCACTGGTCTGAAGAAAAGTGATGGGGAAGAGATGCGGAGATAAAGAGGCAAAAAGAAAAATGACAATGCAGAGGCAGATGATGATGATGATGATGATGATGATGATTGGGAGGAAGAGAAAGATGTGGTGGTGCATGGGGGCGGGGGGGGGGGGGGGGGGGGGTGAAAGACAAACGAGGCGAGATAACCATTAGGTGCCGTTTAGGGAGAGGAGCAAAAAGAGGTTATGGTTTGTTTGTGTGCATTTGCATGTGCGTGTGTTCATGTGTGTGCGCGTGTGTGTGCGTGTGTGTATTGGTTGGTTGTTTTCTGGTTTGTGGTCTGGTCCATAAAAACCCTGTTAATGGCTAAAGGGGCCGATGGCTTTTACTGCCAGAGGCAACATACTGTAGACCATAATGGGGTGTGTGTGTGTGTGTGTGTGTGTGTGTGTGTGTGTGTGTGTGTGTGTGTGTGTGTGTGTGTGTGTGTGTGTGTGTGTGTGTGTGTGTGTGTGTGTGTGTGTGTGTGTGTGTGTGTGTGTGTGTGTGTGTGTGTGTGTGTGTGTGTGTGTGTGTGTGTCCGCACGCATGCACACACACGTCTATGGTTGTGTCAAAACATCCTGTATAGGAACATGTGAGTTTGTGTGTGTATATCTGTGCACACACACTTGTGCATCTGTGTAACTTGATGGATGTGATCACAACAAACATAAAGCCATTATGTTGTTAATGGAGTCTTATGTCCCTGTCTGCCTTTCTCTGATCTCAGATAGAGAGTGAAATAATCCAATATGGAATATGTTTTGTTTTGGTCAAAAGCATGACAAATGCTAACCAGATAAGAGAGAGAGAGAGAGTCTCTAGCCGTATCTACGCTTCAGAAGCCTAACAGGATTCGTTCTCACTCGAGCTTTAAAAATGAATTCCACCATTTTGTTTAGCTTATATTTTGGACTTCTGAACCCCAGAAATTACAGAGCAAACAACTTGACCCCTGTCAAATAAAGATGTACAATACTGAAAGCAATGCACCTGAACCACTTAAACCCTGATATACATTGTTGTACTTGTGAAAATAGCCTATCTACACCATGCTCTGCTATTGTTGCTTAATGTTCACCTAATTTTCAATTAATGTTTGCCCTTTTCCCAGAAAAGGGAGGTTATGTGCCTTACTTTGTTGGTATTAGTGTTTGTAGTATCAAGCTTTCAAGCTATACTAAAACTAATATTTACAGATTTACAAATGCTAGAAAAAAATCACACCCGTGTGAACTGAGTGGTGCAACTCCCTGTGGGTCTTGAAGTTCCCACAGGGTTCCAGCCCCAGGGTGCCAGCCCCAGGGTGCCAGCCCGGTTCCGGCGAGCCGCCCCGTGTCCGAAACGGTCGAGAAATGACAGAGTTACTCTGTGGGGGAATTAGCAGACACCTCTCCCTCTCTCTCCCCCCTCTCCCTCTCCCTCATCCCGGACACATCACCGGCAGTTTCAAATCCTAGCGCGACCTCTGGTAGGGAGTCGTCATTTTGATGGCTGTTGATAGGGCATTCGACATTTTGGTGGCATAATAGTAGAATGAATTCACCCCCCTGATTGTGCCTAATCTGGGGGGAATGAGATCAGAAGAAGTCAAGTCAAACAAAAAGTCCAGTATACATGAGGTCCATGATTAAAACAATTGGTATTGATAGATGGCACTATTGATTGTTATATGTAGTACCATATACGAATATGAATATACAGTAACCTACAACACGAACATTTCCCTAACATGAACCTGGAGTAATTTCCAGTACAGTTGAAAACAAGCCGATGTGAAAACAGAGCCCTGCACAGCTTCAAGGCGGGAAAAAACACAAGGAAACACAAACACACAAAGTATGTCATCTTGTACTAGGCGATTCTTTCTGATAAATGTCCGATGTAAGCACACACGTCACGCACGCAAGCAAT